>NW_013953926.1:24527-47718 GCF_001266775.1 Austrofundulus limnaeus | reverse complement strand
TTGTGACTGTCATATATTGTGACCAGAGGGGGCGATGTTGCGTTTCTACAACAGAACTTGGCAAAAGATAAGATAAGATAAGATAAGATAAAACTTTATTGATCCCACAGTGGGGAAATTTGCACATTACTGCAGCTCAAAACAGGAGAGGGTGAGATAGAATAAAGAAAGATGAGTAAAAGAAAAACAAAAAACACTATACTCGTGAAATATAACAATGTATATATACCTAGTACAGTAAATAAATATATGTATATGAAGGTACATATTAGTGATGGCAGTGTAGGTGGGGATGGGTACCTTTGACATTTGACAAATAYATTACATATTCTATATTTACATTATTTTTAATTAGGTGGGAAAACTACAATTAAGATATTTCGCAATGATAAAATAGATTTTATTTTTTATTTTTCCAAAGATCTTCAGATTTGTATAGTATCCTTGTCGGTGAACAACTGCAGCGTATTTATCAAGAAAACAGCATCTCCTCAGGAGGAAAACAGATTGCTTGCTGGCCTGCTACAGACTTCATCAGGTCATCTGAATTGATGATACATGTTGCAAGGCGGCTGAGTTCCCCCGGAAACCTCTGTTGGAGAGCATGCTGGCAGAGATGGGGGCCTCGGCCAAGTCTGTCTGACTGATCACTACAGATGCTCCTCTTCAAGTATTCTGAGTCAGATCCTTAGTGCCGGGTCTTGAGGGACAAACAATAGCACCTGTTCCTCATAAGATAGCCCATTCATGTATTTTTAATGAAGCCTGGGGGCAGATGGTGTGAAATGACATTATCCAGTACTTAGCAGTGCTAAGACAAAGGAAGAGCAGTGCCAGCACAACAATGCTCCTGTATTTACGAGGAGAAGGGAGGACGCTGCCCGAGTGCCCCCTCCCTTCTTACCCTTCACATCTGCTCCACTTCATTCTCCAACTCCTCAAGATCATCTTGGCAGTAGAAATGTCCTGGGCACCGAGCCCATACATAGATGAACTTGAGGGTAACTCTTAAAGGCACAGGGTTGGGTTAGTAGTAACAGAGAAAGCCACGCTAAACTATTTTTGTTTGTTATTCCATTTTCTTAAACGTCTTATACTTTAACGCAAACTAAATGGGTTAGAATCTGCTCAGTTGCTCCACCGGCTGTTAATTGACAACTCAACTAACCACCTCTATTTGTTGACACCTTGAAGCTTCTCAAAATTTGATTTGCCTTTCTCTGACATTAGCTGCTGTAAATTAAACTTTAATGCTCACAGCTCATTACTGCAAATCACAGCCATTCACACTCAATGCATTTATTTCCCCTTCAGCGCACATTTCCTCTCTGCCCTCGCCTCAGTGAACATTGTATATTCTGCTCCATATTTTAAAATAATAACAGTAATAAAAGCTGATATCCCAGATGAAATTGTATCACTTAAAGTTTATCATTTAGTGGTGCTTGGAGAAAAATCCAGCTATGTATCAAATGCTTTTAGCTCAAGTATCTTCTGTAAATGCATGGAGTCTAGAATATTTTATACAGTTGTGTTACATTAGCTCATTAGCTCAATTTTTTGGACACTTTTTAGTTTTTGACTAAAATGGTTGAAGCTGCAACACGTTTTTGATCATAATTAAAAGACTTAAGGGTTTCTGATCTATGACTACTGTATGCTCAGCAATAAACTCCATCTGTTTTACCAGTCGAAATAAATGGACAGAGAAATGCTGTGTTCCCCAGTGTCCTCCCTGAACCCGCCTGTCCTGCCCTACCTCATGTTGTGACATTAATTATTGTGTTTTTCCATATGTTCCATACAAGCAAGGCCAAACTCCCTTTTTCATTCATTCAGCTTGGAAACTTGGAACGCTCATCCCCATGAAATAAACTCCCCAAAAAATGACATAAATTTCAAAACATTTGTCGCAGTTTTCTTAGGTATTAGTTTTTCTTCAACAACAGCAGATTTTTCAAATTACCTTTATAGAATTACATACTTTTTTTTTTGTTCTTCTATCTTGTAACTTCAGCACCTGCACTTCGGTAAAAGCTCAGTAGACATAAAATGACTGTTTATTTATTTTTCAATCTAGCTTTGCACCTCTGGACAAATCAATAAAGTTGCCTTAAGTGAATTTAGCCTAGCTAGCTATGAGACAAACTGGGTGCAACTATTCCTGTAAAGGGTCCGTGGGGGAAGCGTTGCGAGCTGAAAAAGTGGAGTTCGCAGCAGACTTCAGCCAGAACACGGGGCAGGTTGATTTCATGCCCCAATGCAGCGGTAATAATTGCACCCAGACCTGTTTTATTGCGAGTTGATTTTAAGGGGGGTGGATGAATGGGGAAACATTCTGTAAAGTGTTTATTTTGGGGGGTGACCTTTATTAACCCATTTTCCAGCCTGGTTCCCCTGAGGTGATCTGGCTCGATGCTGGATTAACCCTCACATGCCCGTAGTAGCCAGGCTGCTCCCAATCACGGGGTCTCCGGAAGCTGGGAATGACAGAAAAATTGGACTTGCAGCATGTTGGCAAAACCTCACACACCTCTTTGGGAACATAAGCTCCTCAACCACTGTTGAAACACCAAATGTAGGGAAATTTTTCATATTGCCAGTAGGTAAATCAGCAGTGAATGTAAAATAAAAAAAATCAAGAAAAGTAGAATTGGACAATAAAATGAAATTCAGCAATTGTTTACTATATACATAATTGTGTATTTTAATTTTTTTCTTTCTGTTATGTGTTTCTTCAAGTCAGTTTTGTCTCTGCACCTGAGCAACCAATCTTCTTGCAGTATTGCTCCACAGAAGCTACTAAAAACTACAGTGCTTCTGTGCTTTTTGTCCTGCACGGCACTTCCTCTTAGTGATACTGTGCCGATGTGGGACCTTTGATGTACCAAGGTGAAATTGGGGTTTGGATAAGGAAAAGGCATAGTTTGACCATGTATTGTGTGAGCACACGAGAGCTGTCATTGCAGCACAGCCCCTTGTCAGCACGCATTAGGAGGAGCTGTGATCTAACCTCCCCCCCCGAGAAGGCTCTGGGTTTCTGTGTGCCATGCCRGTGCTTAGGCCTTTCTCTGATCTCTGCTCCCTATCTGTTCAGCAGGTCCAGGGTCACATGCCTCCGCTCATGATCCCCATTTTTCCACACGATCAGCGCACTCTAGCAGCAGCCGCCGCCGCGCAGCAAGGCTTTCTCTTCCCCCCAGGAATGTCTTATAAACMAGGTATGCTAAGTCTTTCACCACACTCAGCTTCCTGTTTTTAGTAATATTTTGTATATCTGTTTGTTTTTTTGTTACTAACAAAAAAAAATACCAAAAAGAAAAAAAAACAACCTGACTAAAATGTAAGACTCAAACTGCTATTTGTCTAAATCTGAATTTGAGTGTGGTAATGTTCCAGTCTGCGTGGAACAATAACTACTGGAATACAAGGAGAGGAATGCAAACATGCTGTCAACATGAAAGCATCTTTCAAAAGTGTGCAGGCTGTAATTGCTTTTTAAGCAATCACTGAGTTCCAATAACACACGTCTTCCCATATGTTTTTGCAGAGTGAGGTGATAACATTATGTAATCAAAACTATGAATATTGGTAGCTGGATTGCAATCTGTTTACCTTGCTTGTAACAACATAATTTATACGTTTTGTCTTTTGAAACGACAAGAAAAAATGCTCCTCCCAAAAAAAAGCTTTTTAAAATATTAAATATATTTGCTACATTAAGTAATACCTTGCTAGTAATTTCACAAACCCATATGTTTAAAAAGTAGATTCTCACACTCCAGTGCAAACTCACGACCTAAATCAGAAGACGTTTTTGAACACAGACGTGCTTCTGTATCTGCTGGTTTTATTTATTAGACTAAAACGGAGTATGGCTATCACAAAAAAACTAAAAGTTGTCCTGGCTCCCTAACCATAAATTATGTGTCAAAGAAAAAACCATCACAGATTTGAGTGACTAAAAAAAAGAAAGGCCCTTCCATGTTGCAAAATAACTCCAGAGAAAGGGAGGAAAAGAAAGACTCAAAAGTCAGCAGGTTCACAACAGAGCATTAAAAGGTGTGGTAGAGCAGTTAATGAATTAAGTATAGAACCACAGGATGAAAAAGAAAGTCAGCTATTTTGAAACTATGGAGCCATGACAGCTCAAACAAAGTGCCTGAGGGGAAGTCTTTTACCAGTGCGCTTTTCGCAATAGATTTGACACGGAAAATGTTTTAGCTCAAATAACAAGAGCTATTATGGAGTCATGGTCAGGGGTCACAATGTGTAAGATCCCTGCATAATTCATGAGTTCATGAAGAAATAGTAAAGAGGGTCTGAAAATGACTCTTTTAGTCAGAAGAGCCGAAGCTTTTATTATTTCTGCACAGCATCGGCAAAGAGGACAATGCTATCGTCGCCGCCTGCAGCGTTTACAGGAGGCTAACGTGTCCTTTCACCGTGAAGTGAGTGGCCAAGCATTCACTCTCAAGACTAAGGCAGACTAATCTGATGTTCTCATTATGAGACAGCTCACAGGGGCCGCTGCTTATGACCMCCCGACCATGTGGTGCTCTTATGGCAACAGAGTCATTCTGGCTCAGTGGTGGCAGGTCATCACTGTGTGCGCTGGCTGTGCCCAATGACCTGCTGTTGCATGGTAGACAAGCACAGTCATAGGGACACCAAGTCATCTTTTAAACAAATAGATTCTACTTGGACTTCCTCAGTCCGTTTGCACTGTTCACACAGACGCGACAAAATCTAATGGAGCTGCAAAAATAACCCCGCCGTCTTCAGTTTCTCGGCCATTCTTCCTTTTGCCACGAGTTGAAAGTTTCAACAAACCATTTTAACTTRTATCATATAAAGTTTAAACAGCATATTTTTTATTCATTCAAGTACATTTTTTTAGATTTAGTTGCTAAAGTTGTCCTTCAATCTCCCTTGACAATCTAAAGTTAAAACCAATATGCAAAGAAAAAGGAGATCAGGTTTGAGGTTTTTAGTCATAATTTCCATTCACCGTGATTTGATGTAACCTAGGAAAGACCTCATCTCCATCTGTCAACCCTCAGCAGATCTATGACTTATGTTTCATGGCACTACATGAACCTGGAAATATAGCAGTGGCGTCACCTGCACTATTTCCCRCCGTAGCATTCAGAGTTCAAACTCTGGGCATGAAAACATCCACTTGCAGTTTTAAATATATATATATTTTAAATGTAATTTCTTTTCAGCAGTGTGTGACGCCAAACTGGAGTCAGATTCCTCTACACAGACTGTGAGCACCCAAGACCCAGACCTTGCTACGCGAGACCTCCTCCCCCCAACAGTCGTAATGTGGCACATGACCCTCTCCCGGTTTCACATGACATCTAAAGACATCTAGCCATTTATTATCCTCAAATCCTACGTCACAGTCCGCAGAGAGCAAATGAGACACAGAGAATGCAATACCAAAAAAGAGGGTGTGTGGAAATAACCACGCTGCACCCCCCCCCGTCGTACGTCTAACCTAGCACTATTTGAAACCACTTCTGCTGTGTGATTTTATTTGCCACTAAATGGGGATTGAATTTCCATGGCCTGTATCACATTGTGCAGTGCTGTACAAGATTGCAGAGTGAGACGTGCGAACGGGGGCAAAGTGAAAGAGAAGGTACATACATTTAACTTGTCTGTGGCTTAATGGCTCCATATGTTTGTGAGGAGAAGTGACAGGCAGAAGTGGGGTCTGAGCGAAGGCCAACAACCCACCCACCCTCCCACTCTGACAGAGCACTCCACCTCCCCTCCTTCGGACACAGCCTTTTCTGTATGACTGCCGTGCCTGTCTCTTTGAAAATGTTCTGTCCACCTCGAAGCATAAGGCTGCGTGTGTAAAAGCCTTGGCCCCATCATTGATATCACTCAAACTGGGTTTTTTTTACACCTGTTTGATAAATGTGCTTATGGCAGGCCAATGTAGCACAAGTACAGCTTTTTTTTTTTTTTGAGAAACCAGTTCTTTGTTATGTGATCACAGTGATGAATGAGATAAGAATGTGTTGATTTTTTTTCACCCTTGTTATTGTGACTATACACTTGTTCTAACCAGTTTGCATACAAGCGCTTTCACTGCGCTGCCAAAGCCATCACCCGAACAAACAATGTGTTGAACAATAGCCAGACAAGTCTACATCTGTACGGACTGCCTGAGAGAACATGCCTAAGCCTTTACAAACTGAAAACGAGCAAAGATATGTGAAATGTAATCAAAGCACACGCATGTACACACTTGGACACAAACTAATAAAACTAAAGAGTGACAAAGTTGTTTAGCTAGTGTTCCCATAATATAGTTTTGGATGAAAAGAGTGCAATGGTATGAAATCCTCTCAAAAGCTATCCTGTTCGCGTCAAACCACCTTTTGTTAATGCAGATGTTTGGGCTAGACGCCGAGGGCTCAATGCAATGTGCCACACTGCTGTGGCAGAAGCAAAAAAAGCGTCCACAATCCATGCTGGCACTTGTTTGGACGCTGTGGGCCGACACATTGTCTGAACCTGTACGCATTGTTGTCTCTCTCTCTCTCTCTCATCTGACAGGTGATAACTACCCGGTGCAGTTCATTCCATCCACAATGGCAGCTGCAGCAGCGTCGGGACTCAGCCCCCTCCAGCTTCAGGTATGCACAGTTCCATGACAAAGAATGCTTGGGATGCCCGCCAAGCTCAGGGCAAAAGGATGGCTAAGCAGCTGTATGCCAAGTAATGAGCTGCACACTAAATAATCCTGGAGGCCCCCGGCTCACACGCGCTTATCACCTTACAAATGTAATTTATCCCCATTTTATAGAAGATTTATCCCCTCTGCTTCTGCCACACAGAGGAGTTAGGAAGATAATAGTTATTAGAGAGAATGAGAATCACTATAGCTACTTTAATCATCTGTCAGTGAATTTATCACAGGACAATTGGCTATGGATAAAAAATCTTCCTTTTATTGCTTTTGTCTAATAAAGATTAATATTTAATTTAGTTTTGTGAGGGAAAAACGATTTAAAAGATGAAAAAACATCTGGGAAAAAACTAAACATGTGTGAATAAAAATAACTGTGGTAAATAGTCCTAAGTAAGGCTGAGCAGAGGTTTATGAGACTGTGAATATGTTGAGATCGGCCCTAAGCCCTACGGGCTGCTCCAGGAATCTTCTCACACACTATTTAAAAAAGCTGAACTCGGGTCAGGGCTTAACCTCAGGCAGTAATGCTGCACGTAGATAATTATCTACATTCTATCCTTAAAGGTAATAGTCCAATAAATATGGCTATGATTGTAAGTTTCAGTTTGTGTGTAAGAGTCCTTTTGTTTTGATTTTTTAAAATTTTATTTTTTAATGTTTTGATTTTGCATATTTCTCTGTTAGAATTTCACAAGAATCAATATAAAATAACTCATTGTTTATATTTCATTTATTTTTTTCTTTTTTCTGTTTCCCACACACCAATTCTCACAAATGTCGCACCTGCTCAGTGATTTTCTCTCTTCGCCATTTCTTAATATTACCTGATATTATTCTGACAGTCTTGTTTTGTTTTTGATTAGATTTCTGTGTTGGACCTTTCACATGTCTTGCACTTTCCTTTGTTTGTTCTCTTTTGTTGTTTTCAATTTTTGTGAGTAACTGATTGTTGTTGTTGTTTTTTTTTTTTTCAAATGACTTTACCCCATGCATCATCTTAGTTTGCAAATTGGTTCGAATGATTGTTTTCTTAAATGCTTATTGGCATTAATATGCATATGAAAGTAGAAATAGGAATCTGACAAAATGTGTGTAGTGGAAATCTTTATTTAACAAGGACAAAAATATGTTATAAGAGACAAGGCACTTTGATGGTCTGAGTTTGTTTATTGCAAGCTGCAAGACACAAAGTGTAGCACAACAGTGGTTTTGCTGCTTCTTTTGTTATCAGTTTCTGGTGAAGCTCTGAGTAATTGTAGATCCTGTTTGGATGTGAAGTTAGAAATCAGTGTTCTTTGGAAACAAAGGAAGAAGTAAATAATAAAAATGCCCATCTCTGTTAACATATGGTTTAGTGGCCATGTTGGCTTTGCCAATGATAGTTATTTTAAAGCCTGAACCCTTGGTGCTCTACAGCAGAGAGAAGTATATGAGAACAAGCGAAACTGGCAATAAGGTTAATAAATCTGCACACTGATAAACGTGACATTTATCACACTGACGTTAACACTATTAATGTAAACAAGCCTCTGCATGTCCTAACAATGCATGCAGCTAACCCTAAAGAGCTGTGTGTCATTAAACAGCCACAAAGGTGCAGAATGAGTCTGCTCATGTTTCAAGATGCATTCTTGTAAAAGTTAAAATACAGTTTGTTTTTGTGACTATGTCTGTGGACTAGCTGGTGTGTCACAGTGAAGTTCACAGGAAGGGTGTGTCAGTTTAGACAGACAAGCACAAGGCTATTTATAGGGTAGCGTGAGGTCAGATGAGACAGTCATATATCTAAGGTTGGGGTGAGAAAGGGGAGTTGGGTCTAGAGTCATTAATTCCGATTATGTATCTAACCCTGGGAATGGGCAAAAACAGTGCCTCCAAGACCATGACTTGGCTGACCTTTACAGAACACGGTAAACAAAAAGAGGTGCATTTTCCATTAATTGAAGTCTGTCAGCCTGTCACATATTCCGCCTGCTGGCTGCTATTTACCCTACGTAGAGATTCCCCTCAAAACAGTAAGGAAAGTCAAACATGCCCTTTTCTCCATCGCTGGGATCAACAAACCATGTGACTGCCACCACTTCCTCGACAAAGCACTGGGAGTCTGCTATGATTAAAAGAAGTCAACTCAGACATGGAATTAAGTTAAAGTTGCGTCCTCACTTTAAGGGTGGTAATACCCTTCTTTAAAGTCAAACTAGAGTAAATGGTTCTGGAGCATAAAATAATATCACTGAATTGGAAAAAAATGGTTTTCTCATAATTTAAAAAGAGAGATGCAATGTCTTGAGGTTTTAAACAGTGAAAGATTTTTTTTTATTTATCTAACTGAAACAAAAAAAGATAAATAGTTGTTAATTTATTCTGGGCCTTTTTTAGTAACGTTACATTAGTTTATTTTTTACAGTTCTAATTTTCAACTCCAAGTCCATTGTTTATCTCCCTCATGCACCAGCACACACCAGCAGTTACAAAATCCCACACACATATGGCTGAATTGGCTGCTCCCACTAATTAAAATCTCTCTTCCTGTCAGCTCCCCTGTAAGGTATAATTTTCACCAATTTACTCAGTTTAGATTGTGCAATATATGAACCTTAAAAAAATCGTCTTATTGGTAGAATTATTTCCCAACAATGTTGTTGAGGTAATGTGATCAGCCATCAGCCAGACAGGCCAGCCGCTCTGCCAGTGTTAATGTTGGCCACGCAGCCTTTTCACAATCTCCTCTGTCATAACAGTCTGAGATCCTCACCCTCCGCGATTCTCTGCCTTTTCTCTCTAAGAAGAGAAAACCCAACAAGGTAACAAAGGCTTAGAGCTGATGGATGTAAATAAATCTTCCACGATGCATTTGAGTGTTGGGAGACTGTAATTTGCTTGTCAATACAGGGTGGTAGCATCACTCTGGTGGCTGACAGTCTGCAAGTGGCTGTCACCAGGCGTTGCTGTACCACAGGGCAATTTCACTCAATGTTTTCCTGACAGATTGGCTCTGGTCCGCAACTCACAGGAGAGGAGGCGGGTAAACTACCCCAGCGCGACATGCCTCTCTTCATTAGTGCCCACACAGAGCTGGGATGAGCCCAGGACCAGCAGGAAACAATAGCTCCATCCCTGCCTGTCCTTCACTGATTACAGCTGACACATCTCACCTAAAAGAGGAAATTGTGCTCAGATTGTACCCCAATCTGTCCGGACACCTACTATATTCAATCGAGCGAGGAGACAAGAAGGGAATTTTCCTAATTCTACAAAAGAAATTTCTATCCGGGGCAGCATTTAATTTGCTGTTTGTACACTATTCCTTGGATCAGTTGGCAAGTGAGAAACTATTTACTTAAGGAGAATGTGAACTTAATGCACCACCCGTCTTTTTAACCAAACAAATGAACAGTGTGGACGGCCCTCAACAAAGTCCTGTTTGTGTCACTAAAAGCGGTCGCTTGACTTAAAGGCCGTTTTAAAGAAAGTATCACTGGATAAAACAGAACATCTGGGTTCTCTGTATGTAGTATCACTCTTGGGCTAAATAAATGGAGAGAAATCGTCTGCTTTCCTCTCAGTCAAAGCTCCATTTTCTATCTCCTGCTTGCTCAGATCTTGCTTTTCCAATTTCCAATCCACAGTGTAAACCACCTCTAAGGGTTTCAGTTTCTGAATTTCTCTGTCAATGTACCTCCATCCTTTTCTTTTCTCATTCTGCCAACGTGTTTGAATTATCCAGGCCCATGACATCCTCTTGCTATACAGTGCTTATAATTGAGCTGCTTGAGATGAGACATAGAGAAACATTTGCCGTGGCATCTCTTTAGGCCCGTGATAAACCTGAGCCCATTCTCAGCTCGTGCTGCCACTGTAAAGATGAAAAGCAGCTGCCTATACGCTTAACAGCAACCCAGACCACATCTCAAGCAGACAGACACATCTGAAGGAGTACACTCACTAGCTTAGACGACGGCAGCGATAAGAAAGAGTGTTACACAGTCAGGGACAAACAGGAAGAAAGTGGGAGAGCAGCAAACCGCACATTATCTTTTGTTTGGATGTAAATGCCTGTGAGGTACAGATGTGAAGAAATGGCTTCTATCATTAACAAGTGAAGCACTTTTGACTTTGAAAGAGAGGAAGAGAGGAAGAGGAGGAGGTGGAGGGGAGGAAAAAAGAGGCATACTGTAGAGAGCAGCTGTTTCTGTGTTTATGAGCAAAGGAGCTTGGTCTTTGAAGGTAACCCAGAGCAGTGCAGCAATGCTTGAGTGTGAGGAAGGCTGGCTAATAGGACGGCAAGGTGAGCAGCTGGATTGAGGCAGTGGTGAACAGAGGGACAGATGGACAGACAGAGTTGATAATGCAGCGAGCAGCAGTGAATGGCAGGGCTGGCTCCAGGGGCCCTCGGCTTGGAAGTACCCACATTTATACAAGACAGAATGTGATTTTTTGTGTGTATGCCAAGGAGATACTAAGAGAAAAAAATATATAATACACAGCAGCTGTAAGATGGAGAAACGGGGGGGCATGAGAAGGGAGGAGGGTCTGAGTGGAGCAGGTTGAGTGCCAGCAGATGAAACAGATGTGGAGCCATACTGGAAAGCATCGGCACAGTGCACCAGGGCGCCTTCCTCCACTCTTGACATCTGGGCCTAGCTCGGGTCAGCCTCCATGGTCGCCCTGGGCAATGAGCCTGTACAAGCCTTGTGGCAAACGGGGCTGGCGCTGTGCTGCCTTTTAAATGGCGTGGTGCACTGAAGCACACTTAATGCCCTCATATCCAGTCTAGTGCTCAGTGTCCAGACTAAACTGAGGTGAATGAGACACTGACATGTCGAGGGACACATGAAGACACAAGAGTCTGCGCAAGATTGTTTTACTGTGACAGTTTGCTCACCTAAATGATGTAAATTGTGAAGGAAGTTTTCTTTCTTTGTAATTTTGTTGGCATGTGCAATGAATGACTTTGCTGCCTGCTTGAAAACTCCAACTACGGCATCTTTTTTTTTCTGGAGAATGGTGTCATTCTGTGACTTTGCATTAAACAAGTAGATTTGTTTTTCTTCATTTTCTGTTTTGACTAAAGTCCTGTTACTGAAAGAAAAATGATTGGAAGAATACAAATTACATTGTAAATTGAGCTAAATTACCAACTTTGTTTTAATGAATAAATAAAGACCGTTTCTAATCACATAACATACGTCTGATGTGCTTAACGTCATCAGCGGGGTGAGCAATCAAAGTTTAATGTCGCAGGCTGAAAAGGGAACCTTCTCTTTTAACCTTTGCTGCCTCCAGAGGGCTTGTTTTTAATTACCAGGGGCTAACAGGCTAACCTTGAGTGTCTTGCACTCACTTTGAATCTATGCTTGCTGAGCCATGTTTTACTGGAAAACAGGGGACGATGGGGTCAACACAATGATCTCAGGGATTGCATTTGTTTGTTTTTCCTTTTTCAAATGATGGTCTCTAAAATAAGAACTTATACTGTTTATAAAATGTAATTTTTAAAGCTAAATAATAGACACTTTGAATATTGTTGTATGCCATTGCTTTTTTACTAAAAGAGAAAATAAAGATATAGTCTGAATTTATTTTAAAGCTTTTTTGTCCTCTTCCCTAGAATCAGAGCATTGACTTTCACCTTGACCCTCATTACCTTGAGCATTTTTCTGCTTCCACCTGGCCAATAGATACTGTATGAAGAGAAGGCTGTTAGGTGGAAAAAAAAAGACAAGTGATGCAGACAGATGTTTTTAGACTTGGGAGTCAAGTAGCTTCATTTCGAAAATGTTTTTAGATTTTACTTGAGCTCACTGCTAAGATGATTTCTGACCTTGTGCTTACACCCAGCCCATAAAAAAATGCTGAGCATAAAAAAAACATCTTGCATAAGCAGGCTGTAAGAATCCCATTTGGAACTTGAGCAATTGTCAACATAAATTAATGGTATCTGCCTTAGAAGTTCCCATAATATAATAGCAGCATAAAAGAGGCCTGAGCAAGGAATGATAATGGACCAAAAGAGAACAGCTAACTTTAAAAAATGCAATTAAATTAAAGTGATGGACAAAAATTAAATTTCAAATAAATTATTTTACGTTAAAAACAAAGTCAAACGTGAAACCTAGAAGCTGTGCAGTTTTGTAATGAATATAGAAAAGCAAACAGGTCGAACTTCACCTGAAATGTAATGTGATCTTTTACTAATTAAACAAAAGTTGAAAACATTCCCAGCTGCACAATCACTGTATAACAAACAGTAAAATATTTTATGTCAAATTCAAACATGTCAAAATATTTTTTCAAGTAACTTTACACAATAGTTGAATGGACTCTGCATCAAACTGTTCAATAAATGTAAAGATTTGGATCATTCTCAGTACGTTTAGAATTTATTTTTAAGTGCAAGTCAGCAGACTGCATAAAACACATTGATTTTTTTTTTTTGTTTAACACATTACATTGGTCTGCCCCTTTGATTCTGTTTATTGTTCTTTGCTTCATTGAGCATTACTGGTCAGTGCTGTTCAACCTGTAGCACTGACCTCCTAATCAGTGTCGCCATCTCGACTGTGTGCAGTTTGAAGCTAAATCTAATTATGCTCTTTTTTTTTCCTGGGACAATGTAGTCTTTTTCACTGATCAGGGCCATGCCCATCAACAGGCCAGTTATCAAACATCTGTCCAGCAGACATCTGCTAAAGCTTTAGAGTAGGCTGGAGTGACAGTCACTGAATGTTAACTCCTCTTTTCTCTATTTTTTCTTTTCCGCAACTGTTATTTCTTTCTCACCTTCTTTAAACACATCAAATATCTTTTTCGCTGACATTAACCAGGTCCAACTCGGATGAGACAAAGTTTTGGTCAGTTCCTGTGTCTCCTGTTGGAAACAAAAGGCTGTTTGTGATCAAGGTTCAGGCGGCGCTATCATTGTGGGAACATAATCAGTCTGTCATTTCCGCTGCCCGTGTGCTCTTGTTATTCCTAGGTCCCCTGGAAGAATGGACCTTTTATTCCGCTGCTTATGTGGCAGTGATAAAGTTTCTTAGAAGAGCACACATTTGTTTATGTTTGGTGATTTGTGAATGAACACGAAGCACTTTATTTGGCTTATGGCGTCATCCAAATCACGACGGGATCAGGCAACTTTTTTTGTCTTTGCTATTTATTTTTGCAACTAGTCAAATCAGTAAATGAAACAAGGTTTGTTCACTGAGGAATATGACACAAAAACACAAAAAATGAATGTTTTACTTAGTCTGTGGTAGCAATAGACCAGTTTTTTGTCTAAAGTTCGACATGAAATAACATATTTTAGAACATTTGCAACAGGAGACACTTGGCTTCAGATTCTAGGGTCTGCAGCTCTAAAATAGAGGTCACAAAAATCTATTTTATTAGATTAGGAGTTTTGTCCTTTTTCAATAAGATCAAAAAATACATGCTCAAATTAATGTCTAGACACAGTTACTGTATCTACAGAGATCTGTGTGCAATGTACTCAGCCCTGTGGTGTAATGTAAGTTGTTCCACTTTGTTTCCAACCCTGGTCAATGCTGTGGCGTAATGGCGTAATTTCAGTTATACTGCTGGTCCATTACGTTCTTTAACATTTACAATGCATCTGTTTTAAAATATTCCGTATGGCAACAGCATGTTTGCTTGTGGTATGGGATGTCTCTGATGGCTGCAGGGAGACAAATCACAAGCCAGAAACTTCAAGAGGAGTCTGTGTAGATCTCCAGCTCTGTGCTAACACACTTGCATCCAGGCAGCAAACTTTTCTCTGTGATGAGTGGAAAATAGGGGCTCAGAGTATTTTTTGAGAGAAAGCCATCTCTGTATTTTTTTTTAAGACTGCTGCCTCTTATGGGTTCAGCCTTTGAAATACAGTTAAGACTTTTGATGGGCGTTCGCTGCCAGTCTCGTGGAAAGAGAGGAAAGGCATTTAAAATAAAAAATGAAACGGTGAAAGACAGAGAGGAGGGGATGAAGGCGGACGCAGATGCAAAGAGAATTCTAGGAAGAGGAAAAGACAGAATATAAAACTTTGAATGTATGCTGGATTTAGATGCTAACGCATTGTGGGTTTCTCCACCTCCCCCCAACAGCAACTGTATGCCGCACAGCTCGCCAGCATGCAGGTGTCTCCGGGAGCCAAGATGCCTCCGCTACCCCAGCCCCTCAACGCAAGTGGGCCGATTTCCCCCTCTTCTCTGAAGAACGACAAGAGTTCCTCGAGCCCCATCACCCAAGTTAAGGTACGACCCTCAGTTTCATTAACCAGCCTAAACTTTGAGTGGCACTTGATCTAGCTTATCCTAGATGGTGTTATCTGAAAAAAGAACTATCAGTACAACATTCAGTACTTCAATATAACGACCAGCCAGTTGTGAGCCCAGCTTCTAACAGACCATCAATCTCTAAAGCTTTAACAAGGCCTCTTATTTCCAAACCAGAGCTTTGTGGGCACAGTTGCTATAGCTGTGGCACATGCTTTTCCACAATAAAAAATCTTTTCTTTTATGTTACTAAAAAGGAAATAAACCCATTACAACAGTGCCATACAGCTGCTAACAAAAGTAAAACATGAAGCAGTCTTCTACTTTTTCTTCTTTTTGTTGTCCTGTAAATAAACCAAATGCAGGATGTGTTTTCTGCTGCTGTTTGGCATGACTACTCTGAGCCTCCATGCAAAGAAAAGGACACATTCATCACTCTGGCTCACTATGACCCAAACCAGAAACATATGTCCATTTGAAGTAGTTTAGTTTAATAATATCACAATGAAGAAAGACTATAAATCATGGTGGGAAACCACTCAAGCTTTTCTTCACTCATTTGCCTACACACACACACACACACACACACACACACACACACACACACAAACTCACAGAGAGAGAGAGAGAATCTCTTCCTTTTTGCACATCTCCACTGTTATCATATGAGTACAATCCTCTCTTTCTGTGAGTGGATTCCTCTTAATTCAATCAGTTTTAACAAAACTTCAATCCATGTGAAATACCAAAATGCAATACAATTAAATAATGTTTTTTAAATAAATTAGTTATACATTATGAAATATTTGGCAAACATACACTGGCATCTTCCTATTTCGGCCCACACTCCAGTGGGTTCAGATTGCCTTCAGTTTTGTTTGTCTATTTTCAGCTTCACCGCATAACAAACTGTTATTGGCACAGCAAGAACAAGGCCTCTAGGCACTCTGTGCTTGAGCCATATGTTTGGACAAGGAGACACTTGGGCTCTAACAAATGTCAACATGGGCTTTAACCCGATTCTATAAGCTGCCGTGTGGGAGATGTATCCTCTGCAAAGTAACATAAATGAAATGTGTCATATTTATGGGAGAAAATGTTTAAACTGTCTAATTAAAACGCACACTACACTCAGTGCATATAGTGCCTTTGAGCCAGTGTGTTTTGTGATGGGGATTATGGTTATGGTGGACTGATGATAGTTTACAATGTTGACACTGAAGGTGGCTTTTGAATTATTGTGCATTATACAGTGAGGGAAAAAAGTGTATACCATTGGCTCATTTTGAATGAATAAATGAGCTTAGAGCTGTTGCTTCTCGGTGAGAAGGTCGCAGGATTGCCTCCTGGCATGGGGCCTTTCTGGATGGACTTTGCGTGTTCCCTTTGTGTACTCATGGGTTTTCTCTGGTTTCTTCCCACAGACCAGAAACATGCATGTTAGGTTGATTGGTAACTCCAAATTGCCCATAGGTGTGAGAGAGTGGATATTTTTCTTCTTTGTCTCTATGTGTCCCTGTGATGGACTTGCGACGAGTCCAGGGTGTACCCTGCGTCTCGCACAGCAACTGCTGGAGTTAGCTCCCAGAAAGGAGAAGCAGGTGAAGTAGATGGATGGATGAATGGCATATCAAAGCACGAGATAAAAACCAAATATACACAAATGAAGAACAAAATTAGAAAACAAGTTAATGAAGTAGATAATGTAAGTCGACATCTGATGAATGGAACAGCTGTCTTTGATCGTTGCTACCGCTGTTATCTGGTCATTATTTATTCTTCGAACCGGAGTGCAGACACTGAGAGCAGGGAGGAGGAGAGGCAGAACAGATGAAGACATACAGAGGGATGGAATCTGTTTTAATTAGTGCGAACAAAGGCGCTGGACAACTGTGAGGAAGATCGCAGAGGAGAGAAGCAGAGAGGAGCGGAGGCGGGGGAGCCAGACAAAAAGAGAGGGAATCTGGAAGAAGCTGTTGGTCAGGATCTTATAATTAATCAGAAACCGAGGAGAACTCTGATCCATGGGATTCCAGAGCTCCTCCAAAAAGGGAAAAGTGGGACCTGTTCAAATCTATCTTTTTTATTATCTTTTTTACTGTCGAAGGAGGAGGGTACACAGCCTCTAAACCTATCGGCTCGACCAAAAACGACAGACATGGTCAAGTCTCCTACATCCCCAACATCAAACCTGTTTCCTGGCAGTAAAAACAGCCCCAGCAGTCTCATCGGCAAAGGTGGAATTCCAAGCCCACTTGGAGGAGGCCTTGGTCGGGGCTCATCTCTCGGTAAGATCCTGAAATTTCTCCAAACATCAATGGTACAATTAAGTTTTGTGACTATCGGTTTCAAATATATGATTCTTGTGCTAGTGCAATGTGTTCCAATACAAGTGATTTTGCTGTCTCGGCACAGACATTTTGTCCAGCCTAAACTCCACTGCGTTGTTCGGGGACCAGGACACAGTGATGAAGGCCATCCAGGAGGCTCGGAAAATGAGGGAGCAGATCCAGAGGGAACAGTTGCAACATCACCAGCAGGGCATAGATGCAAAGCTGTCTGCCCTCAGTTCAGTGGGCCTCAACAACTGCAGAGCTGACAAGGTCAGAATCATCTAGTCTGTCTGTTTTATCCCTGATTCACATCTCCTCCGTCTCTATATTTCTTTCCATAAATCAATAAACATGCAAAAAAGTGCTCAGATCTCTTTAGATAGAAGAAGTCGAAGAAAGAAACTATTCAAGAAAGTGGAACATTTTGATGCAGCAATACATTCTAAGGCTAATAATTTTCTTTAATCAGCATCCAGGGTGGTCGTATTGATAAGAGCTGGCATAGTTCAGCATGTGCAAGTGTGTTTACTCAAATTAGCATGAATGTTTATGTGTGCGTGCTCAGAGGCTTCGGTGTTGTTGATGTTGGTGTGAGAGCCATGACAGGCCATGGCAGTGCCCAGTGTGGGTTAAGAAAACTCTGAAGTCTTTGCCCAATTAAAGCCAACATGCAGCCCTCTCCGTCCCTTGACACGGGATGAGGCTGCTTTGTACCGGGAGCACACACTCCCAGGGATTCCCTTTAAAAATATCTTCAATCGATGAGTCAATCAAGGAAAGAAAAAAGCTGTCCTCTCCTCTTCAGCTTGATGCCATGTTGCCAGTTGGCTGTGAGGAGCAGGCAGAAACTGGGAGCGATGCTCATTAATATTTCAGTACCTGACACTTTCAACCAACACCCTCAACTAGGTCAATGTATATGTAAAAAAGTCTATGAATATCTATTTTGATTTCTTCCTAATTTGGTGTTTGGAAGAGATTACTGTCGTTGCAGGTGGCAATCAGCTATGCTCTTACTGAAGTGAAGCAAATAGATTAGTGCAGCCCAGCAAGATGATAGAGATGAAGCCCCTCATGCACTTACTGTATGCCTTCACAACCTTGCAAGGAAAATAAAAAAAAAGTTTTATGATAACGATTTGATTCATTAGCTCAATTATGAATAAGATTTTCCTCCCTAAATTTGACCAATTTTAAACACAGTCAAAAAAAAACTTGTGGAAAAATCCTTCTCAACTCTTTTTTATGGTGCTTTCTGATTGTTAGAAGTCAGAATTTTAAAGTAAAAAAAATCAATAGGAAAACCCTCAAAGGTCAAAACTTTGACCCAGGACGTTGGAGGTTTGCACGCTTTTTTAACCTCAAAATCTATTCTGGCTGCCTTGCACAGAAAAAGCTGGTTTTTTTAATATACTTTTGTCTGTTTGCAATCTTATTAAATTAGTAGCACACCATGTTTACAGCCTGTTAGTGAACATGTTGCCACAGTAAACAGATTATTACAACATTGCCATTTTTTATTGTTAAAAGTTAGCCTGGTCACAAATCCTATTTGACAAATTGATGACATCTGAGTTTTAAGATAAATTTAAACACCACAAAGCTTTTAGCATAATATAGCTTTTATTTAACTATAAAATGAAAAGCACATGAATTGGTTTAGCTGCCTTCTTTCCTCACAGCTAAAATGTGCATGTGGTTAACTGAGCAGGCAAATCTGCCCCGACATGCAAGCAGTAACTAAACAATGCCATTTTCCTCAAGCAGCACACCTACACCGTCATTGTTCTCAGTAAGTAGAGCTCAACGCCCTTTTCTTTACTTCCAGCTTACTCTCTTGTGAGTTTCGGTTTGTTTTCTTAGGGTTTTGGACTCGGCCTGTGTGTTAAAACATCTCAGAGGAGAAGAATGCCTGTCATTTCTCTTCTTTTCTTTTCCAGAGGGATTTTTTTTTTTGTTGTTTACATGAATCAGTCACTCCTCACCTGTAATCAGCCTTTTGTTTGTACTCATCACTTAACCAAAAAGAAAGGGGAAAAAAAAGTGTTTTTGTGTGGACTAAATGGAAAGGTGAGGGATGGGTCCTAAATGACTGTAATAGGGATAGAAACTTGATAAATTAGAAACAAATATTAAGATTATATTGACAACCAAAAAATTGTACCTCATAGAGTAAATAGGAACATAAAACATTCTGTTAAGTCATGTCTGCCCCTGTCTACACTTTTCCAAAGAACAGCATCACTAAGTTCTACTGAACAAGATAACCACACTCATGACTGACTTTCCTGCTAAGAGCTACATAGATTCTATCAGGACTTAATTTCAGTGATAGTGCTCCTAAAAATGATGATGTGATATTATAAAAATGTTATTAAATCAGCTAAAAGAATTGCCTCATCACCTTCACCGTTTGGGCTGGGAAAAAAAACAGTAAACTGTAATTCAACTGTAAAATGAGAGTGAAGAAGGAGTGTTTTGCTGATACAACAAGCCAATAGACTAGAAAGGCTTGAATGTCTCGGATAAAAGCTTTCACTTTAGTCAGTTTCGGAATATTAATATTTAAAAAAAAGCATCTCACCTGACATAAATATGGCGTGGTCTTTAATAGCTCCCCTTCCAGTCTCTTGTTTGGAAGTTTATCATAGTGAGAGCTTACATGAAGAAGATTCTGGAAGGTAACATAAATGGGATTAAGGAGAGGTTAAGATCATTCAGTGTGGCTGTTAGAAGGGGGATATTAAATATTGATTTATCCCGGTGTAATGACCGGACAGAGGAGTGGGTCTAAGTGCTGCTTAGATGGATCAATTCATCTTTTCACACAAAGTGTATTTGAAGAGTACAATGCGTTCCTCCCAAGCCTTTATCACTACGACTCTGGCTCTCTTTCCCTCCCTTACTGGCCACTGACCTATTTGAGAACATAGGGTAGATCAGACTTTGTTCAAGTATACAAGCCTTTAACCTGAGGACATGTAAAATATTGATGCTTTACAAGAGCCTTTTTGTTTTATTTCATTTTTTTCTTGTTTTTTATTTGTCTGTTTTTACAATATTCCATCAGTACAATAAAACCTTTTTACAACTCTTCTACAATTTGTCTTTCTGAAATATTTATCCAAAGGTATTATTGTCTCTGAAGGGCAATTACTTTGTTCCATTATTTACCATCTACTCCTCAACCAGTGGAAGCTTTTACCCAGAATGCACCACTAGGCCTGAAGACGATTACAGAACATCTATTTGTAACCATTTCAATGCTTTTCAACTGTTTTCAGTTGAAGAATCAGTATTTTTGTTATTTTATTGTTTACAAATTCAATTGAATTTTCAGCTCCAACAGTTATTGCAAGTACAACAGAAAAACTTTGACTTAAAATTTTTAAGTTTTAGACCCATCGGTTACACTGTTTTACACCAGTAAATCTCTGAAAGGTCAAGAAAAAAGAAAAATGCAAGCAGAATAATCCAACTTTGTGTTTTCTTTTACTTTTTGGTCACCAATGCATCCATTTCTTTTCTGTTAGTTCTGATAAAATGCAGCTTATTTGATGCCTGGGATCTTGTGTGGAAGAAAGTATATTCTTCTGCTGACAAGTCCTTAACTGGAATCAAACGGGGGAAAGGTCAGTGTATTAACCTATTGAACTGCCCTTTCTGCCCCACAACACCACTTTTACTCAGTATTGATGGCTACAATTGTCCATTTCTCATATCCCAAAGCTCAGCCTGTAAATATTCAAGTGGAGATTACACTTGTGCTCCACAAAATCCAGACTGCTAACCTATTGGTTGTAGTGGTTCTTCAGTTCTGCCTGTGTGTGTGTATGTTGTATGTGTGCATATATCCACACATATAAAGTGTGTGGATGCTGGTGATGCCAGGGCTCTATTCAGGCAAAGCCCTCACAAAGACTTTGACTATAATCTTGTCTGCTTTGCAGCCCTGGAAGCAATTTTCTGCTCCTTTTCGACTGGTGTCTTGGAAATTGCAAACCAAGGCATTTTGGCTGCAGTGTAAATCCTTGGCATACAAGGGTTTGCCCATCCAAATTAGATTATGCTCGGCTCCCAGGCTCAGGCTGAAGCCAGCAAGTGCTATTGTGAAGATTGCTTACATTAATGCTTTGTCCGATTGTTAACACTCGCCAAAAGAATAAAAAATAATGTAAGACTGTGCATAAAGTGTTCTTGTGTGTGTTTGCATGAATTTGCCTATCTACAGGATCGTGTCCCAGTTCTAGTCTGTCACTCCATAAAAACCACATCAAACATCTTTGTTGGGCAATTTATTGGCAATATTTCTAGATTCCATTTTAATGTGATAAATATTTTGCTGCTACAGTTGTTTATTAATGCTACTGGTACCAAGAAACTGAAATCTAATACTGGACTCAATACAAGCTGTATACAACAAAAGATTAAGAAACAAAAATATTGCAAAAAAACCTGCTATACGTATTTGGACTCCAGTGTCGAACAAGATTAGAAGTTTTGTCCTGATGAGAACAAAGTTTCAGTAATGCTGCAGTTTTTCATCCCCAGCTGTGCACAACCAAAGAGTGTGATAAGGCTAAAGGTTTTAGTCCAACTTATAATCTCATCAAGACTCCATGAATTGTTCTGGATCATTGAGGACTGAAAACCCGTAAAAGCACATGATGTTACCACAAGTGATCTGAGCAGGGTAGATGAGAGGAGGTTCTGTCAGAAACATTAAAGTGTAGAATGGACAAATATTATATATTCCAATTTCTGGCCTGGATATGACGTACCATAATCCTATGAAATAACCCAAAATAGACACAAGATATTTAAAGAATTGTCGATTAGTTGAGAAGTAGTCAAATTTTAGGATTTTCTTTTTACTTGTACAAAAAATTATATATATATTTTTTTTTCTTTTTTTTTTTCTTTTTACATTACTAGATTTTCTCTCATTTGTCCAGGTTGTGTTTCTCCAATTCAATCCCCCCTGTAGATGTTTGTATACTGGATTCACCCCACTTTTTATCAAATAAGATGTGCCGGGACAAAAATAGTTTTTCATCTCTGCTTTGAGAGGTGTTGAAACATTTGCCAGCCAGTCTTTTGTGGCTGCTACTGTTGATTCTTCTGCTGCCTGTATTAGCCTTAGCACATGAACACGGGGTGGGACAACAAAAAACAAGCCAACAGCTTCTAAGAAAGAACCTCTGGGTTTACCACATGGCTGGATGTACTTAACATTTAAATGGTTTAAAACTCACTAAACTACTGGAAAGCTGGAGGCCTATAAATAACATTACAACTGGTTACAATAAAAATACAAAACAGATGAGGCGCCGAGCTGCATGGAGCTGCGCACGCTGCTAAGTGCAGCCTTTGTTTCTAACAGGACTGGGACAGATTGTTGAGAAGTTTAGTCTAAGACCCTCAGTCTTCACTCAAGAGCTACCGGCCGCAGTGGTGACTGACACTTGATACACAAAGCCCTGCATTGTGGTCTGAACCATTGCCTCCAACTTACCACATACCAGGTGTGTGATATAACAAGAGCCAGTCCTGCACAATATCAAATAAAAGTGGCTATTTAGGGTCTTGCAGCTGTCAAAGGCTCCAATTATGAAAACTTAAACATATAGAATAGTATTGTTTTTGACTGTGGTTGAAAATAGATTAAGAAATCTCCCAAACTACAACTTTAATTGCTGTCAGATTTTAGTGATTTAACTGAACTTCTTACTAACTCTGTATACACATATTAAAAAGATATATAAACACATTTATACATGACTTTTTAAATAAATACAATGAATAAAGGCAGTTCATTTATTTTTTAAGCATTTTGTGAAAGATTCAAAATAGTTTTAAATCTGATTCCA
>NW_013953926.1:19351-23527 GCF_001266775.1 Austrofundulus limnaeus | reverse complement strand
CATATATATATATAGAAAAACATGTGACAGAGACATTGTAATCTGTTTTAACTTTTTAACCACTTTTCCACTTTAGTTGAGTTTTTCTAATGATCGGTTAAATTTTTATTAGTTAAAATTTTGAATTTTTCCAATGTGATGAATTATTGCAATTCATTTAATTTATGTTAGATTAAAACGTGTGCATTGAAACAAGTTTAGAAAAACTAATTAAGGTGATTATTTACTACATCTACCTTACTCCTCACCATAGCTATCTTTCAGCTGTTTTTGATCAGTCTCAGGTTTATTGCTATCCGATAGCCTCGGGTTATTTACAAACTGGAGAAAAAAAAGAAAGAAAAAAAGTACCAGGACAGATAGTGTGTTGCAGAAATGCAGAGCAGAAGCAGGCACAATACACAGGGCCGTCAGCCACCCGCCTCCACCCAGAATACGCCCTGTGGGCAGAGGAGAAAACCTCAAGCACATATTCTGTGGCTAGCCAGATTAAAGCTTTTATTACAGCACTGACAAGGGTCCATCTGGGTTCCCTCGCCCAAGAAGTTCCATAGATTTTGCTATCTATCTTTTTGCTATTTCTTTCTTTTCCTCTGTGACTCATAGCCACGCTCGGCTCGTGACTTTGCAACCGAGGTCATGTGCAGCCAAACAACTACTACATCTGTTTCTGAACTTTAAAGACAAAAGCCCGCACAGGAAAGGCAGTTCAGATTATTGTGGGTGGCAGTCCTCCACTCCAGCTCAGAGCGCACGGCTGTAATTTTACTTGTGGCATGGAGAATCATTCAGCAGGGAGACTGATGGCTCGCTGGCAGTTATGGTTAAAAAGGAGGAGAATAATGTGCACTGCTGCAGTTTTGTTTTCTGATTTTTGATCATGAACTTTTCTTTTAAACCAGCCTTTTTTAAATCACTTCTGTTAAGTAACTGTTGTTTCATGTGTTTTTTTCAGCACTTAGCAGTAATACTTTCCATTATGTTATCACGATGAACTGTGCATTATAAATACAATTTATATCAGCCACATGCTGATGGCTTCACATTTTTTCCAGCCCCTCTGCCTCTTTTGTGGCAGAATAGCTACCTTCCCCAGATACTGCTTGTCCTTTTGCTACTCCTCTGTGTCAGAGTGATCAGTAAAAATTTAATGACACTATAAAATAATAAAACTGCCATTAATTTATCACAGCACTTGATGCGTGGGCAGTAAAGAAGCATTAGTTCACTGAATATTTTCCAGCCCTAAAAAAAATAAAAAAACAGCGATGTGCAGATAACTCATGGCTCTAATTCCAGCTATATTTCTAACTCACGGATATAAATTACCAAACTTATAACCAATAAGTAAATTAAGCTCAGTATATAAAATTTTATGAAAATTTGTGGCATCGTATTGGACAAATAGAGTCATAATAATTTGCATAACGTATGAGCAATGCTGAGCGGTAATTAGATTGTTTTATTGTGACATGCAAAGTGCTGGCTCCAGTGAAGTTTCGAAGAAATAAATCAGGATATTTTTAATTTGAACTCATCTGAACATTGTCCTTCCAGCTCTTCCACTTTTGCATGAAGCTCATTTGCTGTTCTTTATTTTTCTGATAATTTGCAAACTTTAAATGCTTCAAATATCTCAGGAAGTTTATCARCAATTAGGCTGGCTTCCTTTTTTATTCTGGATTTCACATTTATTTAACTCAACAATTCCTATAAACACAACATTCCTGCAAAGAAATGCAGTTTTCCTATTTTTTATGAGATAAAATAAAGGAACTTCTATAGGACCCCTTTAACAAGAGTTTCATTCAGTGTTCTTCCAAGTTGTCTAATGCGCTGATCTCCACTGATCATATGACTTAGTGCAGTGGAGGAAGAAGTTCAACATTGCAGTAGTTATTAATGAAAAGCATTGATGGATGGCCCCAGTTCTCTCTTCTCCCCAGCCCAACATGATGCTTAATGATCATGAGTTTATAAAAGGACTTGATTGATCAAGAGGGGCCAACGAAGCACAGAAGAGCGATGAGATGACTACTTTATTACAGACACACAGCACCAATGAACACTGTGTCTTCCTACTGGACTGTCTGCTTCATCCGGAGCAGCACCATCCAGCTAATCGCACTTCAGTCACTTTGTCATCAGGCTGCTGGCTTCTTTCATTAAGAGCAATAATGTGGATGGCTGATGGATATTGCGCGCATGTGTTGCTTCACACAGAACGTGACACCGTGAAAGGCACCGTACTCCATCTTCTCTTTACAAAGTGTCCTCTTGCCCAGCGGGCACCACCGCATATGTCATAATTAGAAAACACTTAAGTAAGCAAAGGGGCCGTCAGATAGACAGCCTCTAATCACAGGCCATAAGCAGGTAGTGGTTAATTGTATATCAAATCACTCAGCTGGTCATAAATAATGAGTGCTCCTTCAAGTATGATGGCAAATTGCAGTGCTTTATCTGCCTTTCGTGCATTTCTTTTCTTTCGAGAACGAGTTCTTGAATAAATAAAACCACAGAAGAAAATCAAAATGCCGTGAAAGGCCTTAAATGTACTTTAACTATGTTTATTCTACATCTTGTCATACATTTTTTTTCTTTTGAATCCACAGCAAAAATATTTTTATGTATAGAGATTTATTATTATTATTATTTTTATTATTATTATTATTTCTGAAATGCCTTGCAAATTCTTTTGGCTTCTGTTGTCAGTGTGATTTTATTCATTAGGAGAAAGCACAAATGCARAAGCAAGAAAATATATTTTTGCAACAAGACTTGGTCATTTCTTCATTGCTTCTTAAAGCTTATTTTTGGGGTAAAAATCTAAGAATCAATCACAAGAGCATATAAATGTATCTGTTAGTGTCAGTGTGGGCAGCTGGGCAGCTGCTGTCTCTTCATACTGTATTTGATGGACTTGATTATAAAGAAAAAAAAACAGAGGTCAGGTCAGACAGTATTCCTTTGGCAGAGATTGAACATGTGCACCTGGGAATAAAACAAATGCTTTTTTTCTGAATGATGGCAACATGCCTGCTTTTAGTCTCATCCAGGCAAAACCTTTTGCTGTTGTTGTTGTTGTTGTTGTTGTTGAGGGGGAACAAGATTATTTGTATCATGCAGAGTCAAAGTGTCCATCTCCTTGTTGAGTCTTTAGAGAAGAGGACAGCCCTCTGCTAATGCTCTGTGTATTCACTGAGGAAGTAGGTCATTCAACAATGGAGCCAGCAGCAGTCGGCACTCTCTCCCTTTGCATAATACATTAAGTGTAATGTGCAGCAACTATTCAGAGTCCTCCCTCCCCTTCCTTCCGAAAGCTGTTATTTTATTCTGTAAATGCTCATGGACATGACATTTAATATTGTCACGGAGTGCTGAATGACAGGGTTTCATTGTACTTGAGTACAACATGATGCCAAGTTTAATCTGAGCACAAGGCAACATGACAAACGGTAAAAACGCGGTGTGTTCTCCAAAAAAAAAAACAACCACGGACTCTGAATAAATGATGYGCGCCGAGCACGGGGCTGCTGCAGACTGGAAAGGAGGTTGAGGGAGACGACTACAGAGGAAAAAATCTGAGCGCAGCAAAGAGGGCCACGGCCTCATTGTGTGCTTTGGGATCACAAAGTATCCTTCTGTAAGTCTATTTCCAGCTCCGCTGGCCCTCACTGTCTCTCTACCTCCTGTCATCTGCTGCTGAATGAGTGAATGAAGAGCTGCTCTGTGGCTCCTGTCAAAAGAGCTGCTCTTCAAAACAACCTGCATTTATCAAATGCACTTTTTTCTTTTTTCATCTCCAATATTCAGGTTCCTGATGGAGTTATTTTCACGATTTTCTTTCACTGTGATCATTTGAACTTGTTAGTTTACTTGACTGCTTGCCTTTTGTGTTTCTTTAGGAGAGGATGCATTTTGACAACATTGGGCACCAGCTCAGCAAACTGGGAGAGGAAGGAAAGCTCGGCCACAGAGTTATTGACCTCACCAGGCCTGAGGATTTAGATGGTAAGACCGTATTTGGATCTTTAAGTAATTTAATATGTTCTGCAGTTTTAGAAAAAAAAAGTCTCTGAATTCTCACTGCAAAAAATGTCCACCAAATCAAGTTTTAAAATCATATATCCAGCCAAAAAGTCTTTTTGATCTTGTTTTGAGACTGATTTACTA
>NW_013953926.1:1898-18351 GCF_001266775.1 Austrofundulus limnaeus | reverse complement strand
ACTTGACTCAATTTTTTCTTATTTCAAGAATTTTACCAAGTAAAATTTTCTTACTTCGTTGGCAGAAAATTTTCACTTTATTTGAGTCAAATTTTCAGACTAACAAGACAAATAACCTTACACATTCTGAAAACAAGATTATTATTCTAACACAATCAGTTCTTGTTTGCTGGATATTTTAAAACTTGGTAAGATGGACAGTTTTTGCATTGCTGTGCACTAAAACGTTTTCACGTTTGACAAAGCTCACTTCTCCGTAGGATTCGGAGTGTTTGGTTTGAGTGAGTGCAGAAGTGTGTGTGCGAGAAAGGTGGGGGTGTGAGCGTTGTTAAAAATGAGCCGTGGCTCTGAGGTTTTCACAGGTAGGTGAGCGGAGGACAGGAGTGCACGAGGACAAAGCTGGCTATTTTCCCAAGCTCAACTCCTGTTGCTGTTGTGCTTGTTTGAGGTCCCAAGTGCAACAGTGTAAATTCTGATTACACCAGTGTGACAAAGCGTCATCTGCTTTTGTACTGCTGGCTCCTACACAGGAGCAAGGAGCAGTTTAATGCACCAGTGTTTGTTTGAGAAAAATATTTGTGGCAGTTTCCATGGCATTTCAGAGCCCCGGCAGAGACTGAAATGTTTTGGACTCAGCTTTGATGGCTCAGAGAGTCAAAGGAATAAATATTTCACATGACAATGTTATCCATCAGCTCTTCTACATGTCCTTTTTGACGGTGGTCTCTGTAGTTTTCGAAAGAAGTGCTGAAGAGATTCACACTGAGTTTTTACTGGAGAAAAAAAAACTAACACAGAAATTAAAACAAACCATAAAATTATTTGTTTACAAATTCCAAAGCTATTGCCTTTTTTAATTCACGGCAAGTTTCACATCACACCCAGTCTTAAAGATGAGAATTAGAGGTGAATTTAGCGGACTCGTTCACATGTTTCCCATGTGAGCCACAGTAGAAGATCCCATCCCACCCGTCTGAGTCCTCAGACAGATGTGTTTTCATCACTCATTCTCCTGGTGGGAACCCTCCTTCTGTGGCTACTGTGGAGTCAGGACAGAAAGAGAGCATGCACCAGGGCATTTGTGTCCTTTTAAGTCCTACTCAGGGCCAAGGGAAAGGCTAGCGCCAGACGCCTCACATCAGTGTTCCCAGTGGGCGATGGATTAGGAGCAGACAGGGGTTAGAAGAGGGGATAGGTCCTCTTCCCAGGGGTGGAGGGAGGGGGCTGGGTTAAAGACTCAGAGGCAGAGCAGCGCTCGTAAATCAAAGCGCAGTTTGCATTTGGTTTCTTCTACCACAAATACATCAGTCTGCCTCTGTAACAGTCACTAACAATAGCTTACACACAGATGAATCATGAATCCAGTTTTTCAAATGTTAACCACACGTTTACTGCTCTCATGATTACCTTTGAGGATCACATTCATGATAACTTTAATATCACAAGTGCAGAACACATTACTTTTTTAATCAGTTAAAAAGGAAAGTCTTATTTTAACAGTCCCTTTGTCTTAAGTCATTTAAAGAAAAAAATAAACATTTGAAAAGATTTCTGCTGTAATTTTCATGATTTGTCGACCAAACCAAGTTTCTTGTCCCAGACTTTTAAAAGTAAGTACTGCAATTAGGTTTTGGAAGCGTTTTTTTAACCCATCAGGAAATTACTTTGAAAATGTCTGTATTCTAACACAGGGGTTCTCAAGCCATTTGGGTCTGGGGACCACCCCCTCATAAACCCTGTGCTGTTTTAAAAGATAATTTATTGTCATTTCAACCTGTAAATGCTATGGGAATATAAATTCTTATTAAGTTTATTGTGTTTATTTTATTAGTTCATTGTTCTCCATGCATTTTTGAAAACAAAAATCAAATTAACATTTAAGTGTAAATATTTGAGGACCCCCCAAGCTACCTCTTGCGGACCCCTGGGGGTCCAGGGACTCCAGTTTGAGAACCTCTGTTCTAACACACTTTTCTCCCCAAGTAGATCAGAACGTCCTGCAAAGACTTTGGTGTTTCCGGAAAAGGAAAATTACTGGGTGTACCTCCCAAACTGTACATAGGGTGTGAAAGCCCCTTGGTGTGCAGCGGCGTTCCTTCCAGAACAGAGCAGCCACACTGAGCAGGCACAGTGTTGGTTATCACAGTGCTTTACTGAAAGCTTTCAATGGCTTGAGCCAATATTTGCAGAGAACGCGGCAACCAAAGTCCGACCAACTCAGACCAGAAAGAAAAAGGTGAATAAATACAAACTGATGGGTTTTAAATCAATTTACAAAATCACAAGCAGTACATACTGTTAAGTTTATTATGCTTTTTTATACTTAAAAAAATATGTATAACCAAATACCACAAAATCCATGAGCGTTTGAAGCCTTTATTCATTCACAAGTGGCCGTATGGATGGAGCCGTTGTGTAGCAAAGATTGCAAGTTTATCTAAGCTCAACTCCAGTTAGCGTCTACAGAGAAAAGAAACCATTGAGAGGCAGGAAACAGAATTAGTATAGAAGTTAAATGAGAGAAAATCAATGGAGTAAAAAGGGGCTTCTGTTAAGAACTGTCTTTTACAAAAGCCTCATGGGAGAGGATGAGAAGAACAGCAGTGTTGCACAGTTGTGACACATGACTGATAATAGKTTTTTTCACATTAAGAGCTGTTAAAAAGGTTTGATTTTCTTTCCACTTTAAGCCCATGGGAATGAAGTTGTGGCTTTTGTGGAGAAGGGGTTATTCTTAAAGTGAGCTTGGATGATGAGAACCAGAAATGATGAAAGCCACAACAATTGCTTAAAATAGTCAAAACAGAAAGTTCAGTTTTGTGTTTGCTCCTAGTAATCTAAATGTTTGAGCTGTTAAAGAGTCTCCTTTATGTTCGTGCTAAAACACAGTCGTTAAAGTTGGCAAAAATGAAATCTGCCACCTGCGAGTTGTAACAAGCAGGCCTTTTGTAGTCATACATGGTTTTAAAACACAAATAATTCAAAGTTAAAATGGAAAAAAAATGCTATCTTAGTGCTTATTTAGCTTGTAATTTGTACCRGTTTAATTAACTTGCCACATGCTCTGGTTAGAGCAGAGCCATCGTGTTCTGCCCGTCTGTACCCATTAATCTGGCCTGATCCTGCTCTGAGGGAGAGGCTCTATTGTCAGCGGTAAATGCCTTCAGTTGGAGGTGTTAGATTTGATCCCAACAGGGAGGGCTTGGCAGATTTGTGTAATTGTTGCCTGCTCACYGAGGCTCATCCTCCTGAGCAGATTCCTGGGTGACAGAATGAGTATGACGACAGAACAAAGATGAGTAAGGAGGAGAGAAGGAGGAGGAGGAAGAGGAGGAGGCAAGGGGGCGCCTGGGGCAGCACTACCCTCTGGCTTGGTACATGGTCGAGTCTGAGCCTGCAGCTCACAGGTGCGATTGACTTTGGAGCCTTGCTACATTTTTTTCCTGTGATTCTTCAGTTTTTTTTCGCTACTGCTTCTTTATTATTTGCTTTCTTTTTTCCTTCTTTATTCCCTCAAACACAGTTTCGCTTTCACACTGTAATTCATCCTTCTTGTCCGCAGTGTTTCCAGGAGAGACAAATTAAAGGAGGGATTCTCATATCATTCTGTCACACTTGAGCTGCAGGCCTCATGAATCACAATAAATTCTATTAAGCAGGTCTCCCTCTGTTTCGCTTCCTCCCTAGTTGCCACCCAGGGGGGTTGGCCCTGTCACTGCTAAACATCTGTGTTTATTTACGCAATCACACGACTAACTAACTGATTCCTAAATGATCTGTCCCGCCTGCAAAAACAAAAACAAAAACAAAAGTTACTGCTCATCTGCAAAATGCCAGAGAAGTGCTGTGATTTTAAAYGGAAATATGGAAACAATGCTGCAGTAAATTGTGCATTTTTTTTCATAAATCAAAGGACAAATTCTCCTACCTAAGCATAAACATAAACTGACAGAGTRCTCCTGGTGTTCGGCTCTGCAGATTTCTGTAATACCTGACTGAGCAGACAGGCACTTTTCTGTGGGAGCAACTATGTGAAGGAAAAGAAAACCATGGCTCATCTGGATTCCCTCCAACGAGCCAGCTCACGTGGCTGGTTTCCTGGCTAACTATGGATGTGGCACGTATGTGATGGCAGCCAGTTGTTTTGTACCCCCCACCCCCATAAGAAGATCACCTCTGCCCGTATGCATGCACACCAGTATATAAATTGCTGAATCAGTGTCAGTGATAGAGTAATGGCACAAGARGCGTCGTAAATTACAGCAAGCGATCGCGGGGTGCAGACACTGGCTGTCGTGTCTGAGTGAGCGCCGCGCTCCTGAGCTAATGAATACCTTCATCTGGCCCTGGCAGTCAGCAGATTGCCCCGCATTGATGGATACTGTCAGCCCTCTGCCACTCCACATTTCATTGCACAATAAACATGGTTGTCAAAAGCAAACAAAGTGAAATCAATTCATCCTGTACAGTGAGTGCATGCTAAATGAAATTAACGTACTGTGGGGTTTGGTGGCAGCAGAGGTAGTGTATTATTTCTGGATTCATGACGGCTTTAGGGCCTGTAGCATTCCAGAAGGCAAAAGCAAACAGACACAAGGCTTTTAGAGTTTGAGAACCTCGTAAATGTTCTAAAATTTTGCATGTTTTATGTGTTCAAATATCTCTATTTTGCTATAGTTGAGGAACATACCTTTAATCATATGAGTGTGCATAAAAATAATCTCTATTTTTTGTTTATTCTGTGCTTTAAAGTAAACTTTTTCTTTCTTTCTTTTTAAATGATATTTATCAGGAGTTATTTGGGATTTCCAAAACTCTTTCAAAGCTTTCTTTTTGGACTTTGGCTGCTTTTTCTTCATTTCCTGTCCAGTCCTTTGGAGAAAAAAAAACATATTTTTTGACACACAGCTACTAATAAAGATCTTATTTAACATTAGTTTTTGCAAAGTTGTCAGTCTGTAAAGACAAACTTATTTGTGCTTAGGGTCTTGGAAACCAGATAGTTTAAAGAGTTATGTTTTCACTATAACCTGATCATCAAGAGAAACAAAAATTACTGTTCACCTAGAATGAACTTTTTACATTATTTATTTATTTATTTATTTATTTATTTATTTATTGTGGCTGAAGACAGACACCACATTTTTTGAGGAGACATAGTCATAAAGACTATAAACTTTTTTTTACTTTTTTGTATTTGGGGCTGAATTCCCTGAGCAGCAACATGCRTAGTTTAACAGTGAGAGAATCGTTTCTCATTGGCCTTCCAAATAAATGCTGAGAGTTTAAATACATTTTTTATTATTTTTAGGTAAAACTAAAAAAGTTCTGTTGGGTTTTCCTGAAAGAAAAATGTATTTCCTGTGTTGACACTGCACATCTGTGTGAAAAATCTAAATTATTGTCCRGATAACACCTCTCATCTCTATTTTTCTGGATGTACTGTTTGTTTCTTTTAGCAGCAGGCGTTAAAAGTACATATACTTTAATAAGACACAAGATGTTTTTTGAGAAGGAAAAAAAGCTAACTCTTGAGGATGAAAATAGTGAAGTAATATCATTAGTGATTAGCGCTGCATGAGGGTTCTGAGGGTTTCGAATTAATGTTTCTGCACACCCCTCTATTACTCATTAAGAGTTTGATTTGTTTATCAACTGAAATAATAATAGAAATCAAACCCCAGGTAACGTGTGCCAAGGCTGCTCGTGAAACGATCTAATGAGAAGGCTTCACATGTGGATAATGAAATATGCATGAGTCATCCCAAGCTTTCTTTTCCAGATTTGAGATCATTAAAGATGTATCGTAAGCATATGGAAGGCTTTTTTTGTCTTATTTTTCAAGCCTTGTTTATCAACATGTTTTTGTTTGTTGAAATATTCATATTGCTTTTATTTAATTCTTTCACATCTCACATATAAAAGGAAGCAAATGCGCATGCAAACAGAAATCATTATCAGTTTGATGTACAGTTTAATACTGAGAGAAACTCTCTTATGCTGATTGTGAATGCCCTGATTGAGAAACAGCACTTTGCAGAATCGGCACACTCTCTCCACGCTAATGTGGACCTGATTTGTTTGTGTGTTTGTGCGCTTAGAGGAGAAGAGGGGGAAAAAAAGAAATTCCAAAAGAGCAGTGGAATGACTAAAAAGAAATTATTTATTTGTGCGTATACATGTTAAAAAGTATACTTTAGAGGAATGCTTTATTAGGATTTGCCAAAGTTTGAGTTCCCTCTTGGAGTTTTTAATTTTAAAGACTGCCTCAAGTCTCTTATTTATTATTTACTTTGCCACATTTTGTGGGCAGAGTGGATGTCAAACTGAGAGGTGTGAGCACGAGAAAAGTGAACATTTAAAGACAAAACATGTAAGTGTTTTTGAAGCTGCCTCTTTGCAAACCGTTTGTGCCGTCAGTTTTGGAGCACTTAATTCCTTCAGATCAGATTTTTCACTCAGAAGATTCCATCCCTCCTACGAGCTTTGCTCTCCCTGCTCTCATTTAAAACAATATTCATTATGATGATGAAAGAGATAATGAGAGCAGATGAAGGAGAGTTTAAACTTGGCTCGTCATTTAATCAATGCCTTGCCTCGATCTCTTTTCTTCTTCCTCCTCCTGCTCTGGCGTTTCCAGGGACCAAGGAAGTCAATGGCTTTGCGGATAAACCCCCAACTCTATTATTGTTTGCCAACAGGTGGTGCTGGATCCACCGAGGCGCGAGTCTTCAGGGAGTCGCGGGGACGCAACAACAACGAGCCCCACATTAAAAGGCCGATGAATGCGTTCATGGTGTGGGCCAAAGATGAGCGGCGCAAGATCCTGCAGGCTTTCCCTGATATGCACAACTCTAACATAAGCAAGATTTTAGGTAAGACCAACGGATGCAATTTACTGCACTGCAAAAACTGTCCATCTTATCAAGTTTTAAAATCTTATATCAGCCAAAAAGTCTTTTTGATCTTGTTTTGAGACTGATTTACTAAACAAGAACTGATTGTGTAAGAATAATAATCTGGTTTTCAGAATGTGTAAGATTATTTGTCTTGTTAGTCTGAAAATTTGACTCAAATTAAGTCAAAAATTTCTGCCAACGAAGTAAGAAATTTTTACTTGGTAAGATTCTTGAGATAAGAAAAAATTGAGTCAAATCAAGTATTTCAAGAATCTTACCAAATAAAATTTTCTTGCTCCTTTGGCAGAAATTTTTGACTTAATTTGAGTCAAATTTCAGAATAAGACAAATAATCTTACACATTCTGAAAACAAGATTAGTATTCTTACACAATCAGTTCTTGTTTAGTAAATCAGTCTCAAAACAAKATCAAAAAGACTTTTTGGCTGGATATAAGATTTTAAAACTTGGTTAGGTGGACATTTTTTGCAGTGTGAAAGCATGCTAAACATTTACTGTTTTATTATATACTGTCTGGATTTAATGGACACGCACTCAACAGCACAGATGTTGATAAATTAAATATGCAATACAATCGATTGTTATAGGGTTTATTTTTAACACCAACCTAAATGTTCTGATCTTACAGATCGACCAATCATTTCCGTTTTGCACATTTAGATGGTTTTATTGCTCTCCAATATGTAAATATCAGATAAAATTTGCAGGAGAGAGTGAATGTGTTACTGCATAGGCTGCTGTGCATCACTTCACTTCAGCATACAGATGGATTTATGGCCCATCACTACCATAAGTGTTTGTCATGAAAAATGACAGAGACTAAATGGGTCTTGTCCCCTCAGCACTGGAGTCCATACATCAGAGCTGTTAAAAGTGCTGTCATCCATGCCAGCATGGTGCACTTCATGGAGCTTTAGTATTTACTGYGCTGGCTTGTTCCTTAGCGCCGGACAGTAAGAAACAAGCATGTCTCTTCTGTAGGAGGATGTGCACTGGCACGCCTATAAAGAAGTTGTTGTAGGATMAAATGTTTTTGTATAATTGAAAGGGGACACATMGTGCAAAATCCACCTCTTTAGCTGTTAAATACGTGTTGTTGTGTATCTGGATTCTCTTGGGGTGCAGAAAATTAGAATTTAGGCACTCCCGGTGCTGCGTAGATATCTTTATATTTTGTTTGAGTCATATTTTTCAATTTATGCATTAATTTGTAAATAATTAATTTGTAAATAAAAAAAATTCTGCACCACTATGCACTTCTAAACCCCCCTTTCAAGCTACATTGGACAGCTTTGGAAGCTGGAGGGAGGCGGGGTGTGAAGCGCCTCATTTGGATTTAAAGAGACAGCCTCAAAACGAGTTGATCTGAGAGACACCTCAGAAAAGAGGTGAAAGAGGGGCTTGTGGAGTTACAGTAAGGAGGAATTCAGACCAAAGCATTGCAGTTCCACTTTATGTAGACCCCAACTGAATGACTTAAATATGAAAAAAGATTTAAAAGCATGTCTCCTTTAAAGAAAAAAAAACTTTCAGTCAAATTAACTTTTGACCAAGTGGAGTCTTATTTAGCCAGAAATAAAACTGCTGATTATTTTGAAATAACTGTTCAGTCAAGGCTTAAAAAAATGTTCAAATATTATCAAAGTGGTGTTATAAAGATATTTTAAGTAGTTAGTATCTTACCTGTTGCAGATAGCTCTCAGAATGACCTCCGTTTGAAAAAACAGAAATTAGCCCAGAGAAGATGGACATGTTATTGAGTATTCCAGTCTTAAAAAAAATAAGCAGCTCATTTGAAATTGATTTTAAAAAGACCAACATCATCAGTTTCACATTCAAATGTTATTTACATTGAACTCCATAAATATTCGCAGAAAAGTCTGCAGTTTGTTACCATTACTGTTGTATTAGAAACACACACTGCTAAATAATAAGTCTAAATTGTCAATTTAAATTGTATATGTTGTTTAGGACAAGGTCAGGACACCTTCTCCTCACACGCACCACAGCCTTTTTAACCCACATTTAAAGCAATCTGACCGATCATTTTACTACAATCATTGATCTGCTTGTTGTGCAGGTTCGAGGTGGAAGTCTATGTCTAACCAGGACAAGCAGCCGTACTACGAAGAGCAGGCTCGACTGAGTAAGCTCCATTTAGAGAAGTACCCAAACTACAAGTACAAGCCGCGACCTAAAAGGACCTGCATAATCGACGGCAAAAAACTCCGAATTGGAGAGTACAAGCAGATGATGCGTTCACGGCGACAAGAAATGAGGCAGTTCTTCACTGTGGGGTACGTGCACGCTCACAAACTCCACGATCCAGTCTGTAAAATCTGTAAAACACACTACATTATTTTGACTGCCTGGAAAATAAACGTTTTTCAAGTGGAGTGTTGTTACCTCTGTTGTACAGGTTATAAAACCAGGCATGTTGTTCAATAGCTGCGATTTAGAAGATTTTATACAATAGCAGTTTTTAAATTGAGCATGCAGCGCAGMGATTATTATAGGATATAAGATGTAAGTATACACTCGGAGAAGCCTGGAGGGCAGCAGCCTACAGCCTAACACTTTAATTTACTGTGTGTGGTTAGGAGGAGAACTCTTCTCCAGGTGTTCCCATGTCAGTCATAAGCTTCAGCGGCTGTGGTATCAATCATGCTGCGCAACAGCAGACAAGAGCAGCACTAACCTCGCATTGGTTTTATGTCACCAATAAACTGGGTAGTGTTTCTGAACAGCTCAAAACGGGAGCTGTCAAGGAAAAAAAAACTCTCTTCTCCCAAATCATTTTCACAGATCTGCTGCTGAAGCAAACTGCTGAAAGAAAGACCCTATTGTAGCCTTCACAAATAAGTGCTGCAAAAAATATATATTCAGTTAAAGAAATGAGCAAGGGTAATTCTAATACACAACTGAGCATTCTTAAATTTTAATTTTTTAAAAAAGTGCTACAAACAGGAAGGCGTTTGAATAATTGTTTTATTTTTTTTTTGCTTGTTGGTCCAGCCAGCCACCGCAGATTCCCATCACCACCAGCGCCAGCATGGTCTACCCCGGGGCCATCACGATGGCGACCACCACACCCTCACCTCAGATGACGTCAGAGTGCTCGAGCGCGTCAGTGAGTCCTGAGCCGTCCATTCCCGTCATTCAGAGCACGTACAACATGAAGCTAGAGCCCAGTAACATGGTGAACAACAACGAGCCGGTCAACGGCGAGGACGAGATGGACATGTACGAAGATTTTGAGGACGAGCCCAAATCAGACTATAGCAGTGAAAATGACACACAAGAGCCAGTCAGCGCCAACTGAGACCTTTTTAACAGAGGAGGCTAAAATCAAGCAGACAACACTCATACAGGAGGACGCCCCGAAGGGATGTTCAGGTCTGAGGGAGGAAAGAGCAAAAAGAAAAGAAAAAAACTGTACCACAAAGGTTTGAAAATGTTTAAAAAGAAAACGTAATKTAACGTGAAGAAGCCAGCATGCAGCTGTGGCTTCATCAGTCCGAAACTATTTGGTCTTAATCATTTCTTTAAGTTTGTGAAGCATTTCTGTTGTGATAATTTATTGTTTTTTTCTTTTACTCATTGTTTATTTTTTATTTGAGCTCATGGTCATTTACACAATTAGTTCATTGCCTAAAGCGAAACTCAGAACTTGAAGCTAAACTACTTTTTTTTTTACAAACAGTCAAATTGTTTTAATTTAGTTTTATGTTTTTTTGCCTAATGACCTAACTGTCCAAGATGGGGATAGCAATATAGCAATCTCACTCAGGTAAAGTGTGCCAGCCAACAGCTTGTGAATGTTTTTAATCATGAAAAAAAGTGGTTGTTGCAAAATATTTCAAAATTAAGTAATGAAATAAAATAATCTATTATTATTATTATTATTATTATTATTATTAAAACTGCATAATTTAGTGCGAAAGTGCCAAATTTTTCATTTCCTGTAAAAGTCCTTCAGGAGAGGCTTTGTATGTCTAAAGCTTGATTCATCTTCCATGAGAAGTGAAGAAATCTGCTTTCGCTGATGTACTCATATGACCAAAAAATGTAATTTTGTTCTCTCATGAGCTCTGAGAACCAATTCTCAACACAGCGTCTCAGGAATGTGCGCTACGTTTTTTGCGGGCGTATTTATGCGAAAAAGCGAGTGAACTGGGAAGGTGTCCTTTTGCTTCAGCTGGTCGAGGCTGCTAGAAAAATACAGCCATTTTTACAATTTAAAATCTTTACAACTGTTCCAGGTCTACTTGTAAAGATAGTCGAATGGGGATAGCACAATTACTGTGCATGGCAGAGACAGCGCGGAGACACAGGCGGCTCTCTGAGGCAGAGAGWGCACCTCAGCCTGGCAGTGTAAGAACATGTTACATACATTGTTCTGCACCGTGTGTCGGAAAMTGCAGCAGTCTATTTGTGACAAATTAGAAAATTCCAAACAGTGTGTTTTAGTCTATATAATAAAAAATGTCCAAGTTAAGAAACTGGCACAACTACATGAGCGAGAGCAGATTTCTGTACTTTTTGCTGAGCATGAATCCAGCTTTAAACAACCTTTGTTTCTTCATCCCCTGGTCTTTCTTCACCTGAACAGAGCAGACAAATGAAACTCAGGAACTTGGAGGCAGYGAGCACTACAGGAGGTGACAAAATGTTACATCAGGGGGAGACTGACGCTTGTGATGCTAGCTGTACTTCAGGGAAGTGAATGCAGTGATCAACAATGACTCCACCCCATTTTTTTCTTCCTTGTCTCAGTCCACACAAAAGATTGTGGCATCCTTCACTCATTTCCAGCTCTGCAACCCAGTCAGACTCACAAAGATCTTAATCAGTGATTGTAATCAGGCCAGGCTGCTAAAAGGGCCAGAGGCCTCCAATCTGCAGGATTGGAACAGAAAACGAAAGGCAGCTTTGGTGGCATTACAATCTTAAATTGATGTTGTACAATGTATAGCTGCAAAGCTACAGTACATTCTGTTAAACACTTTAGCCCCTTTTGGACAGCGTGTTTAAAGTCTTAGGTCTTAAAAAGTAATTTTTTAGCATTGTAAATCTTGAACTGACACTAAGAAGTCTTAAAACAGAGCACAGTTATCAGGTTGATGCAATGACATGATTACTAAAGTCGCATTGAACGGAAAGACAGATTGCCAGGATGTGCCTCAGTAAAGAAAAAAAGGCTAAAAACATGTTTCCTAAACTCATGCATACCCTTAACAAAAGGTGACTTATAACATTAATTTAGCAGTAGTGCACTTTTATAATTATTTATCATTCTTAAATTATATTTCTTTTAATCTTCATACTGCATTAAAAATAATTGTTACACACAGGGAGAATATGATGTGAAGATTGAAACAAATTCTGGTGACCTTCTGAAATCTTCAGCTGTATGAAATACCTTTAGCATTCAAGGCCTTGATGTCGAGGCTCAGATACTTTTGTGGAGCAGAAGGTCTAAGTGGCYCTCCTCCCTGCCATGCCCTGCTCTGACCCCAGTCTGTGGCAACCTCAGCACCCAGGGGGCACCATCTGGCTCTGAAAAGGAGAAAGCAGCGGGGCAGGGTGGGAAACAATAAAAAAACAGGGTGTGTGTCCCTCATTGTGCTCTCCATCAAAGTGCTGGAAGTAAGGCCTCGACAGGGCTTCCACCCTGGCCCAATCACCAGGCACTGGCGAGCAGATGGAACAAGTACATCAAGCTGTGGGGGATTATTAAAATGACTGACGACTGGGTATCATCTGAAATACAGCATTATTAATGCATGAGTCCAGTTATTCCCCCTCCCTTGCCCTTGAACTTGTCCATTTCAGAGCAAGTGCAGAGCTTTGTGAAGGATCTGAATAGCTGGTCACTGACTTTATCTGGTCAAGATCCCCAGTGCTGGTCACTGCATTTTTCTCCTGGCTCTAAGTGGTGCTGATGGCTTCTATTTTTTTATTTTCTTACTTATTTCTTACAGTCCTRTTGCCAATACCATTCAGTGCTGAATTGCATTGCTTAAACCTCTGGAAACACTTAAACATAATTCATGTATAAATCATCTAATTGATGATTCCTTTTTTYCCCCTCAGTGCATCTTTTTCTCCTTTGAGGAACAAAGCAATTTATGAAAAGCTCTCCTATAAACAAACTGAAGTGGATTTCCATTCAAGTCAACCCGTTTTGGTTGTTTCAAGGTTTCCTCCTGTTTGCTGGTGGTCAGATTGATTTGTTTGTGATTGTAAATAGTTTCCTGACCGCGCAACATTGCTTTTGTTGGCTGGCTGTTGGACTCTTCGAGGAAGTGAAACTTGACTGTGCTTATATAGCAAAAACACACAAAAAATGAAAAAATAAAACAGACAACATGAACTCATAGTGAGATATTGTGTTATAAGCACTGGATATAAATTGTATTTTTATCAATTCTGATCAATGTGAAATTGAGGAGAAATCATCATGAATGAACAAGATTCCCCGGCTAGACTCAAACGGGTTTGTTGTCACACTTACCGGCTTTGGGTCTTTTTTTTTTTTTGTATGTTTTATTTGTTTGTCTACTTATTTCGTGTATTTATGCAAAGACACATGTGATGAATGAACACTTCGTTGAGGCTTCAGGGCTGCCTCGGGGACAGACTCAGCACAAGAGAATAAGCTGAAAATTCAACAGCAGGCTCGGAGAGCTGTGGAACAACAGGCGTCAGTGCATTGTAGATTAGATTTGATGCTGAAGGCATCAACGTATTTTATTTATTATCAGCCACAGCTGGCTCTAAAATTGTCAGTAAAAAAAAGCAACAAGGACAATCAGAGTAAACAAAAATAACAAAAAATTGGAGCTAAAATGGTTTTCAGTTAATTCACCATCTCATTTATTTTTTTGTAAATATGACAAATTGTTTTGTCCAATAATATAAGTTATGTATTTGGCTGTTTTGTTTTATTTTCTATTTTATGCTTTATTTTTATGTCTTAATGTCTGACAAGTCACTGTACCTCATGTAGATGCTGATTTTCTGATAAACAAAAGAGAATAATATTGGTCTAAACAGTAACTAGTCAATGCACCATCAGACTTAATAAGGTACTAACTCAAACAAGCACTTGATGTAAAATAATTATTCATCCATTTGTGTCCAATCAATATACAATCATTTGTGTTATGTGGCATTTTTCTTTTTCTTTCATAAGGAGCTGAGATCTAAAAGAAGTTGCATGCATTTGGCTTGCACTGGCATTTTTCTAATAAAAAAATCATTTTTTTTTTAATTCAAACAAGTGATGCTAGGTTTTTTTATGTGGGAGTACGCAAGTATTTATTGATTTTGATGTTGTAAAATGCACCGATATTGTGCATTCTCTTGGTTCACTTTTACTTTGCCATCTGTTTTGTATGCTGCCATTTTTTAATGAACTTGTCTTTGACTATCCAGAATCTGCAAATGTAGCCCTCACAGTTTGTTCATTCTTTTTCACTTGTAAGACATGCAAATTGTTTGAATGAACTGAGGACAAAAAGATTCTATGCTGTTTTAACATTACTGTAATTAGAATTTTTTTCTTTTTTTTTTTTTCCGTCTGAACTTTGTGATGTATATGGTGAGAATGTTCTCTGTTAATTTAATCAGCACAATTCACTGACATGCTGGACTGACATGCTAGCTGCTGTTCAGAAGTGTAAAAAATAGTTGTTTGGTGGCAACATTTTCAGTTGCCTTTGGTACTCTGCTTTCAAGAGTTGTCTTTTCAAGCAACACTGTGTGGGGCTCTTCTATGACTGGAGCCATTGTTTTTGAAAATGCTGGCAGCCTGAAACAATTTACCGCATAAAAAAGTCTTTTTGATTATTTCCTCTCCTGGCAGGTACCGAAGCTCATGGCAAGTATTGTTTGGGTGTTATTAGTGAAAATGAATTACATAGTGTCTGTTGCTGCTTTAAAAAAGAAGTTTATGTCTGACAATGTAAATAGTTTATCATATCTTGTACAGTCCAATGTAAAGTTTTTAATTCAACTTTAAAAAAATACGATGCCATCACAATTGTGTTCACATTCTTCTTTAGAAAGAACAAAAAAATGGTCAATTATTTGCAACTGTGTATTATTGCTGGAAAAAAAAGAAAATTTTACTTAATTTTTTATGTTTTTTTTTTTGCTTTGCTTCAAAGTGTACACCAAGCTTTTTTTATTTTACTTTTTGTTTTTCATGTGCAGTATTGACGTGAGGTAAATTTAAGGTGAACAATTTTACATGGGTGTGCGTGGAGAGCCAATTTCTTGGCTTTAGTAGTATTAATACACTATATAAAGAATAAAAAGAAAACAGACAAAAAAAGATTGATACACGTGGGTGCACAATGGCATCATAGCAATGTGTATACTGTAAATTATTAAATTATCCCCAAAGGATAACTTCTGACGTAACATAACAGCATTTTCCATATGTCTTTGTCCACTGTATCGATACAGTGGTGGGCTGATAACTGCCTGTTTTAGCTCATTTACCTCAAGAATTCCCTTATATTCTGTAAAAGTGACAGAAATTGTGTTGCAGAAAGTTTCTCACATCACTCCATCTTTTGTACTGCTGTTGACACTTACCGATTAAAGAGACATCTTGTTTTAAGAACCGAGTTATTATTTTAATGCTGAATATATTGCACGTTTTACAGTCTGCAAAATGCAACACAGTCAATTTGACCAGGYAGTGCTAGGATGCTGTACTTGTCTAATTTTCACCATCTTTCTTGGAACAGTAACTAGTTATATTTTCTTAATTAAAAGTAGATAGAAGTAATTTATTAAACTGACATTATATCTCATCAAAGAACATTTACWTMTGCTCAAAGCATAATTTTGAAACAWAAAATATATGATAAATCGTGGTATTGTTAGTTGATGAAGATCTGTTTATAAAACACAATATGTGGGTGGGAGTTTTCAAGCCGTGTTAAGTCTTTGGATTCATCCTCMGTGATAATTCTCATGTCTCACCCTGTCGGCTTGTGGCCTGCCACCAATTATCAGCTTGTTCAAATGACTTGCAGTGGTTGCACCCTCTAACCTCAACAAAGGAAACAAGCCGATTCAAATACAGCAAATGCCACMATGTGAATAGCAATTGGGGGTCTTGAAGCGATCTTCACAGGTAAACAAAGAAAAGAAAAACCCTTGCATTTATAGGTATATGTAGTAGACACTGTCAAAACAGTAAAGAGGTTACAGGTGATCGTCATACTAAARTTGTGGTGTCAAGTATCAGCAGCAMARTTTMTATTTAGAGCTAGAGYCTTCTCATTAAAATTTAAATATTTTGTGTTTTCAGTGTGAAATCTAACCTCTGGATCACCTGAATTCATGCAGTTGGAATCAAAAATCATCATTTAAAATTTTTAGCTTTTAAAAAATAATCTGTAGACTAGACACTGATGCTTTTTTTTTCAGTAAAACATTCAAAAAACATTGTGTATGAGGTGCAAGTGTGTGTGTGTGTGTGTGTGTGTGTGTGTGTGTGTGTGTGTGTGTGT
>NW_013953926.1:0-1888 GCF_001266775.1 Austrofundulus limnaeus | reverse complement strand
TTTTTTTTTTTTATCTTTTGCACATTTTTTTTGATTTTACCTATTTGCCATCCGGTAAGTGAAAGTAGAAAAGTATTCCAGAGTAGCTGCTGCAGGCAGGGAGGGTGGACACGTTGTCTCACGGCCGCTCCACCCTTCTCACCAGTCTCTGGAGGAAACCCTCAGTCCTTGTGAGTTTAAAAAAAGGTAAATATGATATCGAGTACATTTTGTCGACCTGCAGCTGCCCTGACCCTCGTGTCCTCTCAGTCTCTGATGCTGTGCTGTACAGGACGCCCCACAGTCCTCTGGTCGAGACAAGTCCACGTTCCGAGCAGAGTCCAGATCACTTGGGGGAGTCTGCGTTGGGAGAGGGCTCCCTCTGGCCCTCCAGGCCGCTCACCAGTCTCTGGATGCTCTGCAGCTCGTTCACAGAGTCCTTCACCGAGGCTTTCGGGGACGAGACTCGTCCAGCCGAGCCTCCCGTCTTGTGGTGGTCCGGTGCCGGGCTGGTCTCCCTGCTGCTGGGTTTGGGGGAGTCGGAGCTCAGGTTGAGGCCCCCGGGCAGGCCGGTGGCCAGGAGGCCGGAGCTCTGGGGCAGGGACATGGGCAGCTGGTAGGGGTTGAAGCGCAGGCGGGGTCGGGACGAGCCCAGGAAGGGGTTCCTGGACAGCGGGCTGGAGGTGCTGGTGGCCGGGAGGGCCGAGGCCGAGGCCGCAGCCGCTGCAGCCGCCATGTAGGTGTAGGGGTACGGGAAGAGACCCCCGAACGGAGGCATGGGGATGCCCTGCGACACAGAGGGGGATCAGGTTAGATTAAAAGTGACACAGATTATAATTCCCTATCAAATCATCACAGATTTGCTCCAAGTGGGATTAAAAACACACAGTTCCCTTTGAAACGGGACTAAATCCAGGTTCACTTCCTGACAGGGCTGAGCTCCAGGTCTGCAGCCCGTCTGACACCAGAGACCTGCTGCAGGGGCAGCACACACAACAAATCTGGGTTTTTTCCTACCTGAGAGGCGAGCATGTGCTGAGACAGGTGGAAGGGGAAGGGCCCGGGAGTTCCTCCTGTGCTCTGGGCCGAGAGGCTCCCATTRTCCAAACCAGTTGCTCCGGACACCGAGGCCAACAGGTGCCCCATGCCCATGGCGGAAAAGGCTCCAGGGGCCATGGCGAACTGGCCCGGGTGAAACAACAGCGGCGATCCGGCGTTGAGAGGGTTAAAGAACTGCTGACTGTGCAGGCCGGACAGAGCCAGGCTCTGTAAGTGACCTGGACTGAAGTGTGAGGGGCTCTCCGTTTGGACCACCAGAGGGGAGAAGGCCTCCTTAGTGGCCCCGATGCCTCCGGCGTCAGAGTCCTTCGTCAAGGGCTCCGTGGTGTCCTTCCTGTGCCGGCTCTCCGCTTTGTCCTTCTCCGTGGTTCTTAGACTGAACATGGACTCGTCCTTGTGGTCCGCGGCGGGTCGCTCCCTGACCCGCTCCTCACACCTGGAGCTGTAGGGGGACACGGGCTCAGTCCTCGGGCTGCTGGAGCCGGTGCAGCGCTCGTCAGGGGGCTCCAGCTCCTGCTCGCTGTCCGTCTTCTCATCTGCAATTAAAAAAGGAGGAAAAGATGTAAAAAAACTTCTACAGGTTTATTCAAACAACTAACAGCATCCTTTAAAATGTTAATTAAAAACAGTTTGTGCATCTTTAAATACCAACACAAGCTTTTAAATGACCCATCATATCTAAATGAGGATTAAATCAAACTTGGTCAAAATGACCTCATTACATTTTCAGATTCTTGGCTTTAAAAGCTACATTTTGACACCTGGATCATTCTGATTTCATAATTAAATCCATAAATATGACTTAATTTGTCTTGTTGGTTACAATAATACATAAATATTTGGTCTGAAT
>NW_013953925.1:30964-53251 GCF_001266775.1 Austrofundulus limnaeus | reverse complement strand
GGTATACAGAGACTGGTAAAATTTGCTGAAACACAGATTGATTCCTGCATTCTCACAACATTTTACACCATGCTTATCATCTATAGCAGAAATACTGATATCCTGTTTAGCTGAGCGCTGCCGTAGCTGCTGTGCAAGAAGGCATCCAGCCCTCCCACCATGCTCATAGTAGCCATACCTAGATTTGGATATTAAATATTCGGCCTGTTGGGTAGATAAGATGTTAAACTCTGTTTGGAGTAATGTACGTTTCTTAAGTGAGTCRTGTGTAAAAGCATGGCAGCATTCCCTGTCTAACTGTAGAATCTGATCTGTCAGCGATTTTAGCCGTTCGATGTTTTTCTTCTTTTTATTTGCACAGTAAGAGATTATTTGACCTCTCAGGTAAGCCCTTGATTGTATTTTTTGAAAATAAATGTAATTATTAAACTAAATATAAAACAATATGGACAATCAAAAAATATGTTTACAGTATGGCAATATTTGTCTATTATAAAGCTGTTCTAGTGAATACCAAATGTATTTGTTCATTCAACATAATCTCAAATGTCATTGTGCAGGCTTGTAATAAAAATACAACACAAGAGACATCAGTTGCAACTTGTTTATTCAGGAAACAAACGATACTACCACTTCTCAAGATTTGACCTGTCATCTCAGGGTTTTGATTTAACAGTTACAAAAGGAAACAAAAACAGTAACAAAGATTCTCAAACTAACATAAATACAACAAAATATCACTGCCTCAGTCTGCCAAATTAAAATGTGTCTCCTTCAAAATTCCCCAACAACAGGGTAAAAAAATTAAAACTGCACTGCAATCCAAACATAATAAGCTGTAATACCTACCCTGATCAGGCTGATATTGAATGCATTGGAATGCCAAGAGAGTGATGTCCTTCAACTTGTCTTAAAATGGGAGCCTGGCTGGCTCAGAACGAAAGTAAAGCTGGAGGTAAAGCACCGTTATCTGAAAGCAAGTTTTACTCTTTAATAAGGTCATTGCGTCTGCAAGGCTTTTCATTACAAGTTGCTACAAAGAACAGTTAATTCCTGCTTCTTATGTGTTGTCCACCAACATATTTTATTTTTTTTTTTGTGTGTCGATATGATTGCAGAATTACAGGAGCAGCCAATATACTAGAAGCAAATAATAGTTTCTCACAATGTGTTTTTTTTTTGGTTTTGTTTTGTTTTGTTTTTTTTTACACTGCAACAATGGAGAGCAGAAAATAAAACTGACAGAAATAGTTTGGGACAGAATAGTAAAACCACTTCTTATATTTCATCTTTTTTGCTTGTTTTTTTCTTAAGCAGAACTTTCTTTTTTTGTCATTTTAAACATTGAGAATCAATACAGTACATCATGAAAATGTTTTCTTTTTATCAAACACTTCTGAGGAGGAGGCGGAGCATGGAACAGGTCGCCCATAATAATGTGGCCCATGCAGGTCCATGTCCCGCAGCACTCTCCGGCTGTCAGAGGTGAGAAAACTATTCTGCCTGCTCTAACACACCCAAACAGGCTGGAACATCATTCACAAAGCTACATTACACCTATCATATATACAACACCACCTAGTGCTAATCAATGGTACTGCATGATGAGACATGGCTAATGTGGGATCTATTACTGTAGGTTTTGCTGATTATGGAGAAAGCAGTCGACTGAAAAAAGGGTCGATACTGAAAGCCAAGCAGGGTAAAAGAAGAACAGCATCATTCTGAGAAAATAAGTACCTTTTTTCCTTTAAAAACACTTATTTTTGTGGTTGCTATTGTTGGTTCAATGCCAGATTTTATAATTGTTTTTTTCCAAAAACCCTGCAGGTTTTGAAAACTCTAAGCTGTGAAGAAGTGAGGCTAACACTGATGCGCTTTGGTGGCAATTTCTAACTTCTTTGATGCCCTCCAGGAAAAAGGGACACAATTCTCATTTGAGCATAGCAAAGTGGTGACAGGTAAGGCATGAGGATTCAGTGTTTTTCTATTTTTTTCTTCTTTTTTTTTCTTTAAACTTTGAACTAATCAGGGTCCTCTCCTCCTCGCTTCTTTCTTTCCTCCCCTCCCACACTCCATCTTGCAGTCTGGATGTTGATCTGTGGGAGCATCTCCTCGGAATTCTTTGTCATTTAACTGAGAGATGTGATGTTGGAGCGGCCACCAGGGGGCACTACAATACGACGGCCCGCAGGCCTAATGGGGACATCGTCTGGAGTTGGGGGTCCTAGAAATTATTGAAAGAAAAAAACAATGAATAATGTTTGACAAAAAGAGGACAAAACAGCAAAGAATGAACAAATGAAATGCAGAAAAGTAAAAACAAAAGGCAACGTGTTTGATTAATGTTGGGAAAAATCAAAAAAATAAACTAGCTATTTGTATTTTACTGACATGTTTGTCTGCAAAAATATTGGATGGATGAATAGCATAAAGGTTTATTTCTATTACTTTTTGTTAGAGTGTTACATTTTTTCCCAGTGACAACCTTATCTACGACATGTAACGACCGCTGCAACGTTATCAAAAAATGTGGAAGCTTCACTTTAAGGAAGAAATTCCAAAGAATCAGCCAGGATGTCTGTTCAAACAAATTAACAGTGAGAACACAAATGGAAAGTAAATGATGTCAGACTGTGATGCATTGTGTCTTATCCAACATCCCTCCCCTTTTTTTCCAGACAAGTAAATCTACTCTGCAGGTGGTATCCCTATATAAACTAAAATAGACGGGAGTCAGGGTCATTCAGAGAGTATGCACGCAAGAACACAGAAACATGATGGCTGCAAATCCTGGGAAACCAGGGGCAGCCCCGCTTCTGCTTCAAATGTTCAAGTTTGGAAATTCTTTCCAGCAAAGCTCACTTTTTTTGTCATCATGATATCATAAGTGATTCTATACTGCCAGAAGCCAAACACGCTTTTCTTTCAAAGTGACTAATCAGCTATGAAAATTATAATTTCTACCATTAGTTTTCTGAATCTAAGATCGTTCATTGTTGACCTAACATATGGACAGAATCAGGATATCATTCCTCAACTCCTCGTAATGGAACAAATGTCTAACAAAGACACTGTTATGAGCTCTCACATCAGACAGGCCGTCCAATCAGACCGTGTCCAGATGCCTGGACTAAAGGCCTGAGAGATTCAAGCTTGACTGTAAATTAGTGCAAATGTCAGGATAACGTTGTTTTACGGTGGCTTAATCCACTGAAGAGGCTCTAACTGAAGGTCAAAGTGTTCTAAACAGACAGAAAAACAGTTTTATTGTATATAAGTTGTAAATCTCTGTTTGGGAAGTCGTCACATGGGGAGGTGTGGGAGTCATTAGAGATAATTTTCTATTTTATCAAGTTAAACATATCAAACAAAAACAATAAGTGTTTAAGAAGAACAAAAACATCTTCAATTTACACTCTGTGAGTCACATTTATCTATCTTATTCCTAGCCGCCATGATGCCTTGCGTGAATTATGGGTGTGATTTCTGGCACGAATTGGAACCGGCATTTGTTTATGTGCAAACAGTACGAGTTAACACCGTTTCTCTGAGAATTGTGGATTAAAAATGTGGAAACATTGCCTGACAGAGATCAAAAAAGACAATATAATGGGATGAGAGGACGACCTGAAGAAGTGGGCTATTTAGCTATTTCATTGGCTTTGTTTCTTTAGACGGGGGGAGCAATGAACAACCTGACCAAAACCCTCTGCAAAAATACAGAAATCCTGGAACACTATCACAACTATAATTTAAAATTTAGAGTAATTTAAAAAAATGCTTCATGGGATATTCTTAAACATGTGTCATGAAACTATAATACTTTTAGTTTTATGCTGATCTGCTGTGCTATAAACACATGAGTGTTTATAAKAATATAACTATTATAACTTTATAACTTTAATAACTAATAATAGTTAGCCTAAATTTTTGGCTAGTATACATACTTTTTATACAAATCAGGTTATTTACTCAATGTGTTGGATTTGCTTTACCACGTTATGTCTATTGGTTCTGGTTGCTTCACAAATTCCAAATGTAAAGCAATTTCACATTTTCTTAAAAAGTAAATGTGAAATGTGCTTTGCATTTACTCATCTCAGTTGATTGGAACCACTTGATGTAACTTAGTTAAGTAAATCCAACACATCTGTTTTTTGAGTATAAAAATGCAGATAAAATAAAAATAGGGACTTTTTAATTATTTATATTTATTGTAATTAGACTGGGGATACAGATGACCATTTTGAATGGAAATGTAGATTTAAAAAGTCACAATGAATTGCTTAAATGAAACAAAATTGCATCAAAATGGCCCCTGTGCAACCTTGCATTCCATTGGCCAAGGATTTGACTTTTTCCATTTATTTGTTTAATACAAGGTCACACAAAAGTGCACAATTTTGACTTTAAAGTCCTCTTATTAATGTTTAAATTATTGACCTGCTTCGTCTGCCCCACTGTCAAATAAACACTTTAAGAGTGAGTCAAAGAAAAGAAAATCATGCTTCAAATCACAGTAATATGAACTGACAAAAGTATGAAGCAGTGGCTGGGATTTGGGAACATCTTAGTTGAACACATCCTACTTTTATTTCAACACTTATAAATGTCAATCAATGAAGTTCAAACACAAATTTAAAAAAGAAAAAGAAAGGACAGGGTGATACAGAGATTATTCTATAAAGAAGTTGGGCTCACCGGCTGCTACYGGGTTACCTGCTAAACTAAATCCAGACTGGTGCAGATTTCTGACAGGCTGCTTGGTGGGAGAAGTGCGTGCCGAGGCAGAGGGGGTACCGCCACGGGACATGGAGAACTCAGACACCGGGCCGTCATACATTCCTCTAGGCACTGCCCTCAGAACCGCCAGCTACAGAACAAACACAAGGGACAGATGGAGGTTCTGCGATCAAATCAAAATGAAAAAAAAATTCTAAAAACTAAATAAATGTTACCAAATTTATACTTGTGTATATATGTTTTACATATTATATGACTTTTTGTGCTCTTTCCGAGGAGAACAGAATTACACATCAACATGAGAAAAACACACAAACTCATAGTCATACAAATTTTAAAGTCTTCCAGATGCTTCAGCAGAAGAAGCATAAAACAAAGCATCAGTATCGAGCTGACTCTTGATGCTGCTTGTCAACAAGCCTTTGTCTGTCTGCCTGTTAGTGCCGTGACTCAGTGGAATGTTGGAAGCTCCATCATGAGTTAAAAAGAGACATCTGTGGACCAAGAAAGCATAACAGTAACTGCTACCAAGATAAACAGAGTACAGTTACTCCAGCTCCAGTTTCTCATCAGCAGCCAGTTACAAATTAGGAAACACTTAGGGAACTAAAAATGTTTGGTTATGGGAATTCTGGGGTCATAAAAAATGGAAAATGTATTTTGGTGTTAGATGATTAAAATCAAGCCAGTAAACAAATGTCTTATATTCTGAATTTTGTGTTTATAAGTAGTAGAGTGATAAAGCTTCTGTAGATTTTTGTCTGGATTTTGTCCTTTCTGGTAGTTTATTCTGCACATTTCATCTATTTTTGCTGTTTGTTGACATTTTTATTCAAAGGTATTGTTTTGCCATAAGGGTTTTTACATTCTACTAAAAAACTAAAGAACCTTACAGTACATCCTAGTTTTTTACTAAAAGTGTCAGCAGAAGTGAAGCGACCTCATGTCTGCACATTAAAAATGAAGCTGTCACAGTAACTTCCTGCAGTCCTGCAGTTCTTGACTGGCTGCCAAGCAAGCCATTGTCCAGGAAAGTCCCTTTAAACACTTAATCTTGTGGGCTTCCCTGTGACAAACATAACTCTTCTCCTCTAGATGAGTAAACATTTTGGACTTTTTAAATTCCATATTTTTAATCTTTAATTTATTCTTAATTTAATTTAATCATAATCTTTATCTTTAATCTTTAATCTTTATATCTGAAATCTGTTGCCAAAAACAAAGTTGTAAACAACACTAAAAAGTTGACAATTGTTTTATTGTGCTACAACAATGTGACTGAACTTTTATAATCTATTTAATTTACAAAAACAAAAGATTTTCCCTAATTCAAAACTCTATTTCATGCTAAGTTGTTAAATTTGAACAATTTTGACATATTGATCTGCCATATCTCTGAATTCCTTGAGGACATTCGGTGCACTGACATAACATTTACAAAGACCTCCATTTATAAAATATTGTAGAGTTCCAAGGTTGCTCATGCATTCTTTTCACCCGCTTCGGATGTTATCATCCATTGAATGGATGTTATTAGCCGTAATCAGTCCCATAGAATGGCTTCAGACTGTCAGCTAGTTAGTATGAGGCATAAAGCCACTAAGGTTTTTTATGCAATCTGGTTAATTTGAGGCACAAGCCACTAAGGTTAATTTTAGAGAAAATGACATGGGCTTCGATAAAGTAGACCGGACTCTGGCGGTAGCAGATTGTTGCATTCCAACGTTTATGGCACTAGTAACCCACTAGGGGGCACTGTCGGGACAGTCTGAAGCCATTCTATGGGACTGATAACCGCTAATAATGTCCATTTAATGGACTGATAWCATCCAAACATGCTGTTCTTTTTACCTGCTTCCTGGCTTTAATGCGCTTGTATGCAAAGTCTGGGAAGGGGGAGCAGGGGATGAAGCGTCCCACTCCAGAGGTGATATGAAGGTTTCCGTCTTCCAGAACGATCTTCCCCTGACAGATCACCACCAGAGGGGCCCCGCGCAGCTCCATGCCTTCAAACACGTTGTATTCAGCAGCCTGAAAACACACGAGACAAGTTAGAGGAGATATTTGTGGAGAAATAAGTTTGTCACAGCAGTGAAATACATTAAATATGAGCTTTGATAAATCAAACAGTTCATTTCAGGTCTTTTTTTATTTTTTGTTTGCTGTGGTTTTGAACCATTATGGTTCAAAACCAAGCTTGACTTGTTTTAATCCTCTCATTTTCCCCTCTTTCATCACCTTGTTTTTTCCACTTGTTTTTTTTGGCCTGAAGCAACAGCTGGCATCATTAAAATGGCATCTGATGCCTTTGTAGATCTTCACACCGTTTCCCTTCCTCACTTGGCTCTACTTCGAGTCCTATCTGACTCCCTTCACTTTGCTCTTTTTTTAGTATTTATTTTCAGATATTTATATTAAACAATATTTCTTCTTCTTACTCCCTCTAATGTTGATTTATCTATTCCTTGGCAACGTTTTAATCGTGCCTTTTCCACCATCCTCCAACTTTTCATTTCTCAGCATGTTTGTGATCTCTGACAGTCCCCTCCCCTTGTTCCATTGTTACTTATTTCCTCTGCACACGGCCCCATTTTCTGCTGCCGTCCAAATTCAGGCCAGAACAGGACATAACTAAAACTTACAGCGCGCCAAACATGATGTCATGACTGAGCCGAGTGTGTTTCAGTGTGCCTGTTCTTGTCTGTGTTTCGTCTATTTTTTGTCTTTTTTTTATTCTGTGTTTATAAACTGCTATGCTGACAACAAGTTTCAGTCCAAACCATATGTGGGTTTACTGATAAACTGAGAGACAGCGAAGTCTGAGGAAAGCATTTTGCCAAACACAATGAGCTCGTGAACAGAGTCGGTTATGTTTGGTCTTCTGGGTGTCTGTTAAGGGAGATCTTTTAACACTGGGAGTCACTGTGCTCTTGTGTTGGGCTTTCTTACAGCTTGTCTTGAAAGGCAGCCAGCAGGAAATGAAGGGGTGACATAAATATCTAAGAACTTCTGAATGTACTCGCAGAAAGTTTACTATTAGTCTAGTTACACTCAGTTCCTCCATTCAGATACAGAAAAGTTCACTACAACAAAACAACTAAAAGAACAAAAAAAAAAAAAATTACCACTTAATTGTTCCTCAACTTAAACTCAAAATGCATTTAATCATCAAATAATATATGTTGCCTTTAAAGGACCTGCACATCCTTCAAATACAAAAAAGTCAAGGAAAACTTATTTATATTAAAGAAACTTGACATAATACACAATTTTACCAATTTTGTCAAATAACTGACATTTTCTTTTGAATTTGGCTCAGCCAAAGTGAAACAGGAAGTGACATCAAAGGGGAATTCTTCAAGAAATATAACTACCTGGTCTTTGTTTAGCTAGATTTATCTAGCTCTCTGAAAGTGACTCAAATTATCTAAAGAAATGTCAGATTCTTCTCTAAAGACTGTGTTGTCACATTTTAGTGACACTGTTTACATGCAGACATTCCCCTTTATCATCACTTCCTGTTTCTTCACATCTGAACATCTCAACAACTGTTCATCTCAGCAGCGTGATGTTTTTTACAATATTTTATCAATGTTATTTTTCCAAAAAGGCAAACACATTTATTAATAATTTGATGTCACATAGGCACTTTAAATGTATATTTACCTTTCACTTGCATTTTTCAAGTAAATGCAGGATTTGTGTTGGGCTGCTAAAGCCTTAATTTCCTGCACAGCTGAGCTGCCAGTATACAATCCTCTAATGTCTGTGCAACAACAACAAAAAAAAAAAACTTGTTTCCTAACATGGACCAGGTGTGCTGACAGCATGCATGTGTAATGTGTGAAAAGATGTGCGTGCAAAAGGTGTTTCCAGGCCCTGTTCCTAAACCATTTGCAGTTAGAATGAAAACACATCTGTCATCTGTGTTTGTAAGGTAGTTTGGCTTGAAATTTTTCATTTTAATACACAACAGCATATACTGTATAACTGCTGTTAATGAATATTTTAGTGAGTGCAATTTTATATAACATATAGAGACTTGAATCTGGTTGAACCGACTCTTTCTACTACTGGAAAGGGATATAAATTTCCTGGCTTAAATTCACTTTTCCAATCCTGAGTGTATTCTGAGTGATCTGATGAGTGGAAGTTATATTTCTTGATTTTTCAGCACATGCAATCAAATACTACTGATTAGCTCTGGTTCAACCACAAAAAGCATTTGGGAAAATCCATTTGAACAAGTCAACCTTTTTTCAAAAATCATCACTTTAAGCCAGGCTGAGCAGTTTTGGACTGGCTTTGYGTCATGTGACGAGAGCAGCATGAGCGGAATTAGTCGCGAGTATCCACTGAGACTTCATTTCCGTCCAGAGGAACTAAGAGCTTTCTGGAAGCAGTTCAAAAATGTGCTCCCTCTCTTTAACCTCTAGTGCTGCACAGACAGATGTAGAATGTAAATCACATATCACACTTGATCACTGCATTCACCACTCCTAAAAACATTCTCTCTTTGAGCAATTCTATTACTAGTATTCAGTTATACTCAAGTTATCCTTCCTAAAAATAGTCAAAATTGGGCAATGGAAAAGGACAAAAAACAAWAGAAATACTGCTGGAAGAAAATTCAGAAGGTAGAAAAATAAATTACCTGGAACCTGACACAAACACAAACACAAGCATTTTGGCCTGCATACACACCGAGTTGTGAGTCTTGGCAGTGATGGTGCGAACAGCGTCTGTGTCCCAGATGACCAGGTCGGCATCAGAGCCCACAGCGATCCGGCCCTTCCGAGGGTACAGGTTCAGGATCTTGGCGGCATTAGTGCTGGTGACGGCCACAAACATGTTCTCATCCATTTTACCTGTAGTCTGTGTGAAAAAGTAACAACACAGATTTTAGTTTCTAAAGAAAGGAAAAATTAGGAATGCGTAAAGTGCAAGAACTAGCACAATATCTCCATATTTGCAAAATTGACTGAAATGTATCTGGTTTTCCTTTCTTAAAGGGGCAGTATTATGTACTTTCCAGGCACAWWGTTCAATTCTATACCACCATCAGTTATCTTCAGTTGTTATGAAAATTCTGTATACATCAAAAAGAAATTTGGCTGTGCATCATAGCTTCGAGGGAGGGGTGCTGTGTGGGGTGAGATCTGGGCTGGGCACTGCGCTCCAGGGAGGAGCTACGTACAACACACGMTGCTTTGTAACAGCAAGGGTCCAGGCAGCTCCAGGAGATTTAAGGATTTCTCAAATGAACGAGTCAAAACAACACTCTGGGTATGTGTGTGATGAGGGAATGACATAACCTGACTTGATGCTCAAAAAAGTCTGTTTTGTATGATCCTCCCAACCAGTGACGGATGCTGGTCTTTCAAGAAGAGGAAGCTCGGTTTCGGCCTACATCATAAAATGTGTGGGTTATAAATTCTACCCTCTGTTCCTTTTAAAGAAAATGATCTGTGACCCTGTCATAGATCATTTTGTTTAGTTTATAGTATTAATTCATTTATTTTTTAAAAACAAAACATTACATACAACAAAACAATACAAATAAAATAAAATGAAAGGCAGCAGAAGAATAAAAATATCATGACATCTGCTCCTTTTTACAAAAAATATTAATTTCAAACAATAAACCAAATAATAAAACAAAACAAAAAAATTTCAACTCCTCAAARAGTGACTCATACAAATACAAATTAAACAATTTCATATTTCTTTAACAATTTTGCTTTGATGATTTTTTAAAGGAATTAATTGATCCAATGCTTTTATAATAATTTTCCAGATTATTCTATAGWCTTTTACAGCAGCCAGCTCTGTTATACCAGGACAGATGAAAAGACCTGTTATTTCCCCACTGTGGGATCTATAAAAAGTTATTTTATCTTACCCCKCCTTTTGCACCAAAGTAATCAGAGCAGTTGATCAGCCCTGCTGTTTAACTCTAAGTTTTCCTCTGTAAAAAAGACTATAATGGCTTCACCAAAATTCGGTCCACAACATTCAAACTGTCTGCAATTATGTGCAGCTTGCTACTGGCGCGAGGCTAGAGTGAAGTGTGTCCGTCTGTGAGTGTTTTGTGACAGTGAAGGGGCTCAGCAGCACCCCCCGGACAGAAGAAGTCAGAAAGAGTGATAGAAGTCCATCTCCAAACAGAAGCAGCTACAAAACAACCTCCAGGAATAGAAGCTCGATTTGTCACTAGTCGTTTTAAACAAACAAAATGCTGCTAAAAGGATTAATAAAGTRTCCAGTTCAACTCAGAACAGAAACAAAAGTAAAAATTCTCCAGAATGTTTACACCAAAAGATCGCTGGTTTGCTCAGTTTGCTGTCAATCAAAAAGGGAATCAGCCTCCGACAGATCATCCAATCATCATGCAGAACCTGAGCGTCCAGGCTGGCCGAGGCCAGCCCACTGCCCCATAGACCCCCAGAGACGCTGAGCGTCCGATGGGTGGGACAAAGCCAGCATTTATCCAATGAATTGTCTCGTTTCCCTGCAGTCTTTGCATCGTTAATGAGCTCTGTAGACGCTCAGCGTCAGACTGTTTAAAGCACTGTGAAGCTGAGGGAATGCGTGAAATGAGGAATGTTGCGTCATTACCAGTGATAAGAAGCAGATTCTGAACAAACAGACAACAGTATATATTTGATCACTTATTTTATTTATTTATTTATTTTTACATTTTAGGGGAAGCTGAGCCTCCCTTGCAGTCTCAGAGCAATCACCTCTGCTCCCAACATATTGAATGTTTTATCACTTTGGGTGATTTATTTAAATTATGTAGGTTAGATGTGATTTTTACAAAGTTTAGTCCTCAGGAAAGTCCTTCCCATTTTATATCCAGCAATGAATTCCCCAGAGTAACAACTACAGCTTTACCGATAACAAGAAATTGCTAAAGGAAATGAAATGATTAAGGTTGCATAAAGGAAATATCCATGTGTTGGGATTAGAATAAATTAGAATAAAGAAGAACAGGCAGTGCGACAAAGAAACTGAAGGAAAACTGAGAGAGAAAAGTTCAAAYCAGATACATCACACGAGGACTACAAAAAGCCAGAGATGTAAATCTGATTGAAGAAAACAATAATACTGAGGAGAATGAAAATGACAGAACAAACATTCCAGTTGAATGATTTAAGAGGGGGAAAAGGGGAAAGAGCAAGAAGCGCTCAGTAAAAACGAATGCAGTAAATCATTCTGTGCCTGTGTTTTCATTTAGTTGCCTGTTTTGGACAGGCCATTTTCCAAAATATAAAAACCTCAAAAAAGCAACCTAACTGGTCCTCACCACAGCTTTATCCCAGATGAGTGTCATCCTCTCCTCCACTCCGTTGACGCCTTCTGGGATCTGAGTGAAGTCATCTTTGCCGATGGCCTTCTGGGCCACGCTGAAGGTGCAGTGTGCACTGCCAGTCACGCTCAGGTCTCCACTGGGGGGGAGGGAAAACATGACGGTGGGATTAAATGAGCACAACAAACTTTATTTACACAAGAGGGGCTGTTTAAACTTAATAAAGACATTTTATTTATGTTAGCAGGAGACGCAAGCAGAACATCAAAGTTTGTCCCAATAGATGGTTTTCATTGACGACATCATCCGGGACTTTTTTACCCACCTCACCCCGTCCGTGGGCTACTATTTAGTTTGTTGCAATAAAACCAGTATGGAAGAACCACAAAAGCAAAGGAGAAAAAATGCAAAAAGGCCACTGAACGATGCAGACGAGCGTGACCAGGATAATAATACTTTGTATTTAAAATGTGCCTTTCAGGACACCCATGGATCTACTGAATAATAAATCTAAATCAAGGTATTTAGCTTTACTGAAAGTAACGATCCTTATGAGCTGCTGAAGTCTGCAGAGCCGACACGGAGACTGAGTTGACATGATTTTGTGTGACTTTCTCTGATATTATTAGTAACAATGTCTTACGTACTCTAAATGGGTACATACTGCATAATGAGCTTTTTGTGATTATAATCTGATGCTGTCAGTGTATCCTATGTTTGTGTTTACAAGAGTAGATTGCATAATATTCAAAGTACTTTTCTGTTCATAGTGSGCAATCTTTTTCTTTTTTTTAAGTTAATTAACGTACTATGRGGTCACTAGCCARGGTAGGAGTGATCTGAACACACTCTGGAATCCTGAGGAGGGTGAACTCTTTGTGGTTGATTATCGCCAGCCACAAAATCATGTCGCTTTGCCGACAGTTCTACTTCTTAGTGTTTTTACACCGTCTGTATTTTTAAGAACGTTTCTCTGCCACATGAGCAGCACAGTTTTGTAACTAACTCGAACGGAAATTTGCTCCATGACTGTTAAAACAACTTATAATAGAAACATACTACATAAATAATATAGACTATATACATTTCTGTGCTGTAGACTATCCCCTCTTCCGCTTTCGCAGCCACGAATATGGCGATTTGATCACGTGATCTGCATGTTGCTACGTCATTTGAAAACCATTTATAGTGCAGAATGTTTCCTGTTTATTATAATGAAGACTGCTAGCTGGGCAACAGCTAGCATYAGCAAGCTATTAATTTAAATGATAAAATGATAAATGGCTTGAACCTATATTGCACCTTATCAAGTCCACATGGACTCCAAAGCGCTTTACACTTCAGGCAGTCACCRATTCACACACACAGTAACACATTGATGATGGCAAGCTACATTGTAGCCAGGGCTGCCCTGGGGCACAGTGACAGAGGCGGGGCTGCCATGCACCACCTCTGATCAACATCAGCAGGCAAGATGGGTGAGGTATCTTGCCCAAGGACACAACGAACGGGGATTGAATCAACAACCCCTCGGTTACAGGACGACTCCCCTAACCACTCAGCCCCAGCTGCCCCAATAAGTTATTTTCTCTTTATAAACAGTTGAAACCAGATGTTTTTTTCTTTTTGATAAAAAAGCAGCTTTTCTCTTTCTATCTCACATTACATCAAACTAAACCTTTCCTGTTCTTTCCTCATGATTTAATATATTTTGTGAAGCAGGCCAGCCCACCCTGCAGCAAACCAACCCCAGACTATGATGCTGTACTTCATAGTTGGGATGGTGTAAACTTCCCCTTTTCTTCCCTCCAAATATAACAATAGTCGTTATATGACTGGTAAATTTTAGTTTCATTAGATCATCGGACASTTCTATCAAAACATGAAGAGTTCTGTCCCTGAGAGTTTGCAGACTGTAATGTAATGTAACAGAACCCAGTTACTTCCTGAGCAGTGCAGAGATGTAAAGGTCAATTCTCTTCTAGATGTCTTGGCTGGCTTCTTTTAATTTTCCTATGATTTCACACAAGCTTGACCAGCTCCCTCCTATCAATGACTGGCTGCAGGAGAAGTTTTAAGTCCCGCCCCTCATTTTAAACAAACCAGTTTTTTTTTTTTCTGATTAAGAAATAAAAAACCCTACAGATAAGTCTTTTCAGGTGTTGATTTTTTTATTTGCATAAAGGGCATTTTTCTCAATGAATTTAGCTTTAATTAATTATTGTTAGCAGCCTCTGGCTCCAAAAATACAACATGGCAGCGACCCAGAATCACCAACTTTTTGGATTATATTCTGAACAACAGGAAAAGGCAGTGATGTTTCATCCTTCTTTACTAGAGTTGCTGTTTCCCCTCCTGTGTCTTAAAAAAAAGAAGCAAGTCAACACCCAAACCGGAGGGAGTCACTGTGCTGCTCACCTTGCCAACAGTGTGTTCAAATAGTCTGGAGTGGTGGGATCAGGACTAAGAGGAGGTGACGTAACAAAGGAAGCAGCTTTGGCCCAGTTCTTGCTCCAGTAATGTGTCCCATCCGTCCCCAGGCTGGCTGTGATTGGCTCCCCGAACACCACATTTCCTTCAAAAAAAGAGATAGCAAATTTACAAAACAGTTTTGAATAATGAGTCGAATGAACTAACTCTTCAATTTTGTAACCATCTGAGTGTCTGTAAGGTGAACAACAATGTCAATTCCAGCGATTCATAACATTTATTTGGAATGGGATGAAAACTGGGTATGTGGGTTTTGAACATGAAAAAAATGCCATATCTTCTCTGACAAATAGAATAGTTTTGGTGTTGCTATTGATTCTTTTTTTGAGCTTCTGGTGCTGCCAGTCAGGTGCAGGTATAATATTTATTGCCAATAAGCATTATTACAACAAAGAAATAATCTATCAAACACTAATTTCRTTACTTTTTGCATTTCAGAGTTGATATCTTAAAATAATATGCATCACTCACTTTGACATGACAGTGATTTGTGCTTTTTCTAGTTTAGATGAAAGAGTTTGGAAATGTATTCAAACAACAACATAAAAAATGAAAAGTATAGAGGACATTAAAATAATGCACATGAACACAATGCAATCTGCATTGTGTGGTAAAATCTCCTGTGGTTGTTCACCAAAAGTAAGCAAACACACAATGTTCTTTTCTGCATTCTCTTTTTTTATTTTTATTTATTTTTTGGGGTGTATTTCACAATCCATCATGTCCTGGAAGTCCACATGTGTTTTTGCTGTTAAGAGAAGAAAACTCAATCATGTGCAACTGGATTTAAATTGGACCCAATGACTTTCTTTGTAAAGTGGCCCGAGATGACCTTCGTTGTGAATTGGCACTTTATAAATAAACTGAATTGAATTAAACTAAGCCACAAAAAAGACCTAATATGAAAAGCTGAAAGTGATGCTGTAACAAAAGAGTCTTTTTTCCCATTATGTCAAGCGGGGCTTGAGTCATTGTACATCTGTGTGCAATCCCTGAGGTCCAAACAAACTTTTTTCTTTTTGTAGGGCTTCTTGGTGTCCATGCAAATGTTTAGAAACAGTGCTTCAACTTGCATTCACTGCAACAGATTCTTTTTTTATGTTTTTTTGTTTAGAAATTATTAACTATTTAATTATTACAGACTTTAATCAGGATTTTCTATTCTAACACAAAAACCATCTACAGTAAATCAGCATTTTCAAAAARAGGCGTTCAGCATAAAATAGCAAATGGAACCTTCAGTAAACTGTCTTTTTAGAGAAATACAATATTATGTGTAGCTTATTGAGGCTTACAGCTTCAAGTAAGCACAGTTGATCTGCATTTGCACTTTAGCTATGCTGTGCATGCAGAAACAACTGAATTGTTTTCCATCAACCTGGATTTCACATAATCCAGAGAGATGCGTTCAAAATGTTCTTGTTACCTTTTTTCCGTGCCTGGGAGATGATGTCAGCGGCGCTCTTGCTCATGACTCGTGTCACGTAGAGAGGACAGTTGGTTTGGCTGGCGATGGTTACGGCACGAAACACAGCCTCGGCCTCCAACTGCAGAAAGACCAGCACCATGTTGCTGAAATGATGATCTTGTCAAATGGACTTCAGATAACATAAACCAGAACAAGTTATGTTTTCCTGTAGCTATCTGATTGGAGACATTCCTTTTTGAAACAAAATGAAAAGACTTTGTGTGTTTAACATTAGCTTTGTGGATTCAGTGGTGGTGAAGGAAACTCTGTAAAAAAACAGTTTAAAACAAACAAATAAAATAAACTAAAATGAYGACATTTTATTAAATGAAAGTCTTTGAAGGCAAACAGATTGGACAGATTTTTGCAGACTTTGGCTGATATTTGTGCTCTCATCARAGTTCAGCTAAGGTCGGAAGAACAAGTAAATCAAGTCCAAATAGAACGATAGATACTAATAAAAATAATAGGAGCAATAAACTTGACCTGCCTCTGTTTAATTCTATTAAGTTTAACAAGATCTTGGTGCCTGAGATTTCCCTGTAGCGCATGACACTATTGTGTTGGCATAGGAACKTCACTTTAGTCTTCCACAGAACGGAAAGTCCCTGTCGAGCTGAAGGCAGAAAAGTTGCTGAGCTTAAAGTATGGTTTTCATTTTGGCTGTTTGTTGAAGAAACATCAGTGGCGACAAGTGGTGGAACCGGGCGATATTCACACAAGAACTCCAGTGTGTCTAAAACCACATGTGTAACAAGATCAATATGTGTGAAGACCAGAGCAGAAGGCGATGTGTGTGTCAGAGTGATATTGTCAGCAAGCTGCCTGTAAGAGAAAAACTCTTTTATTCATATAATGTATTGAGATTTAAAGCACAATTCCCTGCTAGTTCATGCTTTTTCTTTATGTTTTACTATTATAATAACAATTTTATACATTATTAAATGTAGAGTGGGTCACAAAGTGCTTTATAAGAAGCAAAAATATGCATTAAAGCACACAATAAAACAAGTTAATGTGTTTAATAAAACATTAATTATTATACCTCCTCTGGCCTACTCAGCACATGTCCCTCTGGTCCAGTGATACCGATCTGCAGCATCCGGGCCTGCTCCTGCAGAGCAAACCATCACACACAAAAAAGTTGTTAGATCCTTAGGATGCAAGAATATTTCTGTGGTTTTTGGTGTCATGAATGCTTGAGCAGATGTGAAAAGTGGTGGTCATGCACCAGAATTAAAAATCTGTGTGAAGCGGAGAAGCAGCAGTTCTGTCAGTGGAGGTCAGGTCAGGCACATCCCTCTGTGGGAATCCTCAAGCCTTTGAAGTGTCTTTAAACACATTTTCAGATTTTTTTCAAAAAATTTGCAGTGAATCCAGAGGTGGACTCATCGTTGCGATGGATGAAAATATTTCAGATATGACTGCATTTTTTATTTTTWATTTTTTTCTATAAAACAGTCAGCACCTAAACCACTCATAATCCCCTTCTGTTACATTTGTAAAAGATGCTGCAGCACAATATTCTAGAATAATCAAACAAACTTTTTCCTGTTACTTTTGCAAGACTTTCAATATGAAAAGGCACGCAATAATAAAAGTAAGCCCTGTTTTGTAAAAAAGCAGAACAGAAAGTAAATCCTGTTTAAATCACAGGAAAAATCAATCGTAAATCACAGATAAGTCTAAGAAATATGTACATATAATTTTACAAATCTGCATAAAGAGGTTTAATTTGTGCTCTAGTAATTAATATGAAAGACTATAACTGCCACAAATAAAATTTCATATAAATGACTCAAATTAAATATACAAAACAAATGTAACAAAAATATAAAAGTAATGAATTGAATTTTTACTTGGAAAGTGAGCACTGCTCTTAAGGAATACACTTTTAGGTTCCTTTGTAGATTTTGGAAATTTTAGGAAATCTCAACTTTCACCCCATTTCCAATTGTGCTCCAATGAGAGGTTGGATTATAAACATCGTGAGAGTCAAGGGAGCTTTACGGGAATGAAGGAATAAACCATACTGGAATGTGGATGTCATTATAGCTGAATATCATTTTTCAAAATCCGCGCCAACGCACACAATTCAGTAATGAGCTGCAAACTTTTCAGGAACAGTTTTTTTACTGGATTTTACAGTTTGTATTTATAAAGATTAAGAAAAAGAAAATCCAAACAGAGCCTACCTCAAATTACCTTAGCTGTGGCTATAAGCTTATGGCTCGTTTCAAATGTGTTTGGTATCACAGCTGATGGAAGTTAGACTCCTTTAAAGTTAAAGCTTGTGACTGAAGTTGGATTTATTATGAATAAGACCCAACACTGTGATAGAATCCAGGCACCGTCTGAAGTTCTGAGCACTAGCAGCTGCCTAAATCCATCATGTGTTAGGGCTGATTCTCTTTCATTTGTCCACAAGCAGAACAATCTCATATAAACTACACCCTCATGTTACTATKCAACAGGAAACACAGTCCCCTCTCATCACTGACACTGTGTTTAGCCTGAATGTTCTAGAAAAACAGAGATAAAGGGAACTAAAGTTTATTAACTTATTTTCATTACTTAAACATAAGCAGATCACAGAATTGGACACAGGACAACTTCRAAAAAAAGGAAGCAAAGAAAACAAATACTTTTACAGTTACCTTAGCAATGATCTCGCCATTTTCAGCATGGATCTGAGCAATGCCTCCTCGCTCTGCCAGGAAGGTAAATACCTCATAAAGCTGTGTGAGAAGAGGCAGAAAAAATACAGCAGCACGTCTTTTATTTTGTAAGTCTAGCCAAGCTGTTTGGACAAGTATTAGACAGTACTGGCTGAATCCTTGCTCACTGATAAGTCACAATTTAGAAGAAGCCCACAATTTACAGGAAGTCTCCAGTGACACACTGCAATTTACCCTGTGTGGTCTCCAGAACTGAAACTCGTGGGATGAGCTGCAGTTGTTGCCATAGTTCCTGAGTGTGGAGCATGACATCAGTTTTTCAAGCAGGACTATTTTAGTTCCCTCATGTGCTCCTTTAAGAATCAAATTAACCARGGCTGCATGAGAAACCCGGAGAGTCGTACATGATCTCACACTGTCTGAGGATGATCTTTTCTTATACTTTTTAAGTCAGATTAGTTGAAAAGCCCGCGTCCACATGCAATTTAAAAAATAATCATGTCATTTCTCTTTAAAAGTTCTAAAAAAACTATGAAGAACAACTCCATGATGTAGCTGTAACCAATGCGTGATAAAGGAGGCAATTCTTAAGTTTAAAAAAGAAAAAAATTACATTCCAGCTTCAAAGGTTAAAATCATTTAATTGGAAATAGTATAAGTTAGCAGCAGCATCTAGCTGTAGCACTTCTGATGTAGCRTTGAGTCCTTTGGCAGGAAAGATATCCACTGAAATAACGGTGTACTGCACAAAACTGTTCATCTAACCAAGTTTTAAATCTTATATCKAGCCAAAGAAAAATCTTTTTGATCTTGTTTTGAAACTGATTTACTAAACAAGAACTGAATGTGCTAGATTATTTATCTTGTTAGCCTGGAAATTTGACTCGAATTTGACTCGAATCTGCAACTAAAATAAGACAATTGCACGTGATAAAAATTCTTGAAATAAGATAAATGTGAGTCAAATTAAGCGATTTAAAGAATTTTTAAGATCAAAAAGCTTTTCTTGGCAGGATATGAGATTTTAAAACTTGCTTAGAAGGACATTTTTTGCAATGTAACAAAACTGATCGTTTCTTAAAGAGCATTCAAGAACAGCTATAAAATGTTTTAAATCAAAGTTGTTTTCAAGCATCTAATTTAGTTTTAGCCTACAACAGGTAAGATATTATTTGATCGTGACCTTTTCATAGAACTCCTATTTGAAGGACCTAAAGCAGTGGAGTCCAAAGTCAGTCTTCAAGGGCTGGTGTCCTGCATGTTTTAGGTGCTGCCCTGGTTCAACACAGCTGAACCTAAGGAGTGCTTAATTAGTAGGCCTCTGCAGATCTTGATGGCAAACTGAGGAGGCCTACTAATTAAGCACAACTTAGGTTCAGTTGTGTTGAACKAGGGCAGCATCTAAAACATGCAGGACACCAGCCCTCGAGGACTGACTTTGGACACCACTGGTCTAAAGGATGAACTGTTTTGAAGTTCTCCTACCTCACTGTTGCTCATCTGATAGTAGTCCTTATAGGCCATGTAGACCTGGAATGAGTTCACACCTGTAAAGGAAAAATTCCATATTTAAAAGATGAAACATAATTAAGCCTGATTAATTCCTCATCCTAACGTGGTTATAACCATTGATAAGTGCAGATGGTAATAAAGTCGTTAGAAAAACAGATTATCATAACAAAGGACAGGATGAAATTTCTACAGTTAGTCATACTTATGTGTCTTCTAGTTTAACTTTATCAGAAGATCCAACCTGAATGCTCTGACATAAACCTCACGTCTCATCACCACAGCCTACCTTTCTCCTTAATGAGGTTATCCACCTCCTGCTTTACACCATCGTCCCAGTGGGTGATGTCCACATGCAGCGAGTAATCGCAGCAGGCCTTCTCATCGGCCCACTGCCTCCACTGGTCGTAGGCCTCCATCAGACTGCTGCCAGGCTCCGGGATCACGTGATCCACTGCCGGAGGCAAAAGGCAGAGAAGAGAGAGAGAGAGAGGACAGCAGGGTCGAGGGGTGAGTGGCGTTTGCAATGGTGATACAGAGGAGGCATGACAGGTCAAATCAAAAACATGAGACGGATGAAGAGGTGACAGAGTTTGGTGGAGACAGTCCAACAGTTCCCGTTTGACGCATCTGTCTGCTGATTTTGCCCCATTATTGTTTATCTTGCATAATCAGCTGACAGGGTTGCTGCAGAGCTCAGTCGCTGTCAGACAGAATAAATCGTGTTAGATGTCACAACGCCCTTAGTTTATCTGACGTCCTTTAAAAAGTTCAAGCTCATGCCACTGTTGGTGTTATTCATTTGGAAATATTGCAGTGGTCTTTTTGTCTTATTTTAACAAAGAGGTGGGCAAGTTTGGCCTTTTTTGGAAGAAAACACAATTTTGGATAAATTTCAATCTGGTTTTATATCTCAGCATAGCACTGAATCTGCATTACTGAGACTTCATAATGACATAGCTCAGTCAGTTGATTATGGGTGTCCAGTAGCTCTGGTGCTTCTTGACCTTACAGCACCCTTTAWTACTGTGGACCACTCTGTTCTTTTGTCTCGCRTCCATGATTTTGTTYGGATCRGTGGCACAGCTTTGAAGTGGTTCACSTKTTATTTATCTGACAGAACCTTCTCTATCCTGCTCAATGGCTACTTTTCCTCTACAGCCRCTCTTCTGTGTGGGGTGCCCCAAGGTTCCATTTTGGGCCCTCTGCTCTTCTCCTTATACATGTTGCCACTCGGATCTATTATAAGCCGCCATAATGTCAAATTTCATTTTTATGCATATGATTTGCAAATTTATCCACCATTAAGGCCAGGATRTAGTAATCCATTGCTTTCTCTCTTCGACTGCATCTCTGAAATCAAAACATTGGCTAAACAAGAATTTCCTGTTTTTAAATGACAGTAAAACAGAATGCATTTTATTTGGTGACAAAGCTGCAACTGGCCTAGGAAGTTTGAATATTAACTTCAGTGACTGTGTGAAAAACCTTGGGGTGACCTTTGATAAGGTTTTACACTTTGACAAACATATTGCTTCTGTTGTCCAGTCTGGATTTTATCATTTACGTCTTTTAAAAAGGATCAAACCTTTTTTGAATCGTTGTGATTTGGAGAAGGCTGTTCATGCTTTTATCACTTCAAGACTTTACTATTGTAATGTTCTGTACGTTGGTGTACCTCAGTCATCACTGGGTTGCCTCCAGCTTGTACAAAATGCAGCAGCTCGCCTTTTAACCAATACTCCTAGACGGGACTGTATCACACCTGTTTTATCCTCATTACATTGGCTTCCTGTCCATTTTAGAATAMATTTTAAACTTTTACTGTTTGTTTTRAAAGCTCTGAATGGCCTTGCTCCTCCTTATATAACAGAGTTGTTAAGTTTCCCCARCCGCTCTAGGTCTCTGAGGTCAGATATCCAGCTCCTGCTTTCTYTTCRAAGGACAAAATATAAACATTGGGGTGATCGTGKATTTTCTGCGGCCGCACCTCGTCTCTGGAATCAACTCCCTCTTGATCTACCTTTGGTCACTGAACTTGGCCCTTTCAAATCAAAGCTTAAGACCTTTTTATTCCAACAGGC
>NW_013953925.1:16457-29964 GCF_001266775.1 Austrofundulus limnaeus | reverse complement strand
ATAGATAGATAGATAGATAGATAGATGATAAACCAAATTGAAATGTTCTTTAAAAATAAAATTTTCTTTAGTGTACACATTCTGTGTTTATTTTCAGTTCTTGCTTCCCATCAAGTGGTTGGATAAAAATCTAGGCTGAAATTATCTTTGAGCAAGGATGACTTTTTGTCCACACAGCACATTGTATTTCCATCATGACTTTGTCCGAAAGCACTGCTCCAGAACTCTGAGCATGACTCAACTTCTCTGCCCTCTCCATGAGATTAATGAGAGCAAGAATACTGCATGACTACGTTCACTCCTGTTTGATTCTCTATAGTTTCTCATTTGTTTTTGGCATCTGTCATGTCTGTAAAACTGTATGTTACTCACTGTATAAAAAAGGATGTGTTTGCTTGACTCATCAAATGTGTTCTCTTTTCTTCTTATCTGCTTTTTTTACATAAATGGGTTTTAAAGTGGCTGGAATCCAGTTCTCCTCAGACTAGCTGTTAGCTCTTTATCCCAGTCAGAATTAAACTTTATTCCTCCAAGTTAAGTCATGAAGAAATCTACAAKAGTTAAGAAAATCGTTGTCAACAACCTTTCCACAAAACCTCACTTCAAAAGAGCTGAACAGGTTTTTTATTTATCTATTTTTTTAAACTCTGCTTTCACTTGTATTTACTTTTCTGCATGATTGCCTTTGGGCTGGTCTCTCATTAACAGTAGTTGTGAACCACCAGGTGAACTGAAAGTGACTAAATTGACAGAGGACATAATAAAAGTGAAGTGGAGAGGAAAAACAAAGTAACTATTGCCATGAGGTCCTTTATGTCTATATTTTAAAACTGATGCTGTCCAAAATGTGAAAATTAGCAATAATAAAAGCCTTATACTCTCCGCCTTTTTAACAAAATTTTGATAGAAATGAGTGTTTTAGTATAGTTCAGACTTCAATTATTTCTCTGGACTTTGTCACATCAGTCATCAATGTGATTACAAAGATTAAAATTGAAGCTATGAGTGTTTTTATGTGTTATTTATTTGAAGGGTTTCACATATCCCTAATCTGTTTGGCTGCTTACCCCCACCCCACCAAAAAAGAAAAAAAAGGCAAAGACTGTTAATGTCAGCACTACATAGTGTCTAAACTTCACTTTAAAGCACAGCGTGCATCCATTTCAAATTCCTATTGCTGTCAGAATTAATTTGCTTTGGATCAAAAAGCATTTTTAGCCCTTAAAGAGTTTTAGATATTTTCAATCTTGTGACACAACAACAAAAGATTTACTGTTAGATTAAAATCAGAATTTTTCTCCAAATCAAAGGAACTAAGGCTGATTTTTGAAGCCTTCACTGCTGTGCATAACTGCAACYAAGACCTACATTCATAATTTACTTATTTTTGTGAGATGAAACTGGCATCGTGTGTTTGTTTTCTGGATTGGCTTTACTCTTGTAACTGAAGTTCAGTCATCATTTCCTTGTTTTGATTCAGATATTTTCTTGTAGTTAGACTAACTTCCTGTCTCCTCGGTGTCGTTGGTGACCCTCATTTTCCCTCAGTCTCTCTTGGCTTCAGGTAATCATTTACACCTGTCCATCTGCTTGTTTGCCTCAGCTGCATTCACTCATGAATCCCTTGTTACTTTTTCATACTGATTGCAGCATTTTTTGGTTTTTAGCAGATAAAAGCTCCCATTTTTAAGCTTTTAATGTGACTGTATGAATTTTAATGTTTGTCTTATCAATGCTATATGGTTTGTTCTTGTGTTTTTTATGATATCGCTGATTCTCTTTGCTTTTGTGTTGTAACATTTGCTGCCCATCTTCTTAACAGATTTTATTCRATCTTACTTAGGACAGTTTAGTTTTATGCACTACTTATGTTAAAAAAAAGTAGATTTATTTGTATGCAATGAAAAAAAAGATCAAAGTCTAAGGTCCACTTGCTTTCAGATTTATTCTTAAAAATGAGTAAGCAGACAGTTTGTGTGTCCTGTGAACACCAAAATGTGTGTAGAACAGTTCGGAACGGTAAAACAATTTCCATTATATGTCAATAAAGAGTTCTTTTGAGCATATCAAAAGTCAAAACAAAGGAAACGTGTTCTGTTTTTATTACAGCAATTCTGTTTTCAGGCATTGTTTTTGTTTCATTTCATGAAATGAGCCAGAGATTTCTAGAAAGAAATGTAAAAATATACATCAACGTGATCTGTGTTAAACAGCAGGCTATCATTTTGAATGCACACATRTATCACTTTGTACAAATATCAGTGAGGAGGTGATTCTGTCAGAATTCAACTGCGCCTGGATGACCAAATTAAAGGAGCTTGAAATGCTGAACYCTTTCTTAATTTCTCTCATTTTCTACCCAGTCACTCACTTCCTCTGCTCCTCAGTTCTCCAACTTTTCCCCTGCCTCCTCCTAATGACTGTAAAGATTTTTTCCCCTCAGATGCTCTCCTCTGATTGCATTTTCATCAGAAATTATYAGAAAGAAGGGAAGTGTAAGAGTTGGATGAGGGAAGTAAGAGTGGAAGGAAATTTGAGTTTTAATGAGATGGATCAGAACAATGAGACCAGCTCAGTGTTTCCCACGACAGTGACAGGAACAATGCACCRGCCCCTGCGAAAGCTCAGACAGCAAAATTAAAACTGCAAGGTTCTCCATGACAGACTAAAGGGCACAAAACTCAGTAGCAATAATGCATGCAAAGTATTACGAATTCATATGTAGTCCTTTTGTAGTAATTCAAGCCAACCGTGTAATTAACAGAAGCGGAAAAGAAGAAAACACAGAAATTGAGAGGAAAAGAAATGAAAGAGATGAGGAAAGAATGCACAGATTGAAAAATAAGAGGACAAACGAAGTTTGAAACGCTCGTCCGATGCGCGTCCATCATTTTCTTTACAGGCGGAGCAGGAAATAAAAATGCAGCGTTTGAGGCACGTCTATGTGTCAGTCTACGTTAAGCTCAGCGTAATTACTGTGAAATGAAAGCGATCCATGACTTAAAGCAGGGCGGCTGGAGGAGAAAGAGCTGTGTTTTGGACTCAACCTGCGAGCCACACACTTAGGAGTTAAAACTACAAAACACAATGTTTTTTGGGAACCTTCAACATTTTCAATTTTGCTGTAAACCTCCCAAGCAGAGACGTTTTCTGGAAAAACAAATCCTCTACAGAAATCTTGAAATCCCAAAAGAACCCCAGTAAATGCTGGGGRAAGGATCAATAAACTAATCTTTTAAGCTGAGCTTTTTTAGTTTCCTACGCTGGTCTAAACAGACCTCAGAAATATTCAGGAGCCCTCACAGTTGCAGCTGCTTCAGATAAACCCAGAAAGGTAAAACTCTTTGTATATGACTAAGAATTTTAAATCCAGGAGTGATGAGCACCCCCACCCCTCCCCCATCATAGCCTCAGGATTAAGACCTCCTGCAGTGTTCCTTCCTGACACACAAAAATATGTAGCGTGGTCTCCAAGCTGCTACATCTTAGGTAGTCACAGAAAACAGAGGCACAGTAGTTTGCTTTTTGCTGTCGAGTGTGAGCTTTGTACAACACAACACGTTGGTTTGTTCTAAAGGCACAGACACTAGTGTGACCATTACTGACAGAACAGATTTTTAACATTCATCATTAAACACATCTTGAAATATTAATGGTTAACAATAGGGAAACAGTTGCTATACTTGGAGTTAAATGCAAACATCAAGTGTTATTTAAAGTTTGTGCAAAACAGAAGCAGACTACATAATCAGTGATTTTCCTGATGTAATAAAAGTATTTTTTTACAAAACAAAAATGGCCATCTCAGTCTTTTTTTTTTTTTTTTTTTTTTTGATATCTTGTTTTGTGTCGCGGCTGGTAACGTTGTGTTTTGTTTTGTTTTGTTTTTTTTTGTTGGATTTTCTTCAAAGACAGCAGGCAGCTTGGTTGGTCAGTCAGGCCGTGGGTTAGAAATGCGTCTCTTTCTCTGAAACGGTGGAGATTTTGCCGTCGACCTTCAGTTTTGCGTCATTGACGGCGTAAGGACTGAGGGCGCCGAGTTTCCCTCTCATTTTCAGGTCAGAGCTGGGAGTGGTCAGCTTCTTCATTCTCTGCAGGAAGTCAGACGGAGAGAAGAAACGGGTGTTATCTTTCTTTGTGTTACAAGAAATTTGTGAGTTACAGTATAGAAATGGAAGCTCTGACAGAAAAAAAGTTAAATTGTAACGGTTGTAGTTGCAAAAGCATAGTTTCGAAGACAGGAGCAATAACATAAAGTCTACAGGATTCCTTGCAAAGCACTATAGTCAGAAAGACATAACTTATATCTACTAATGCCTATATTTACAGTTTGTAGTTTTCCTATTAGTTTCACATAAACGCATATAATACTAATTTGATGAATGCTTTTATTATTACCATTATTATTATTTGAAAGCTCCAAAAGTCTCCTAAAGACATTTGTCAAGTTTGGGTGATTTTACCTCAGAGAAGGTACCGGGAGTCTTCCAGATCATCCAGATAATTCCCAGTGGGATGCAGACCATTGAAGACATGGCCATGAACCAGCCAATCCCATAACCCCAGTCAGGATAGGTGTACACATTGTTGTACTTCAGGGGTTTGTATTTAATCAAGAAGAACAGGAATATTCCCTGCATCAAGAACAAAACACATTTTGTTTGCAAAACAAACTATTTAAGTGTAATATATATATATATATATAAATATATATATATATATATATATATATATATACACTCACCGGCCACTTTATTAGGTACACCTGTCCAACTGCTCGTTGACACTTAATTTCTAATCAGCCAATCACATGGCGGCAACTCAGTGCATTTAGGCATGTAGACATGGTCAAGACAATCTCCTGCAGTTCAAACCGAGCATCAGTATGGGGAAGAAAGGTGATTTGAGTYCCTTTGAACGTGGCATGGTTGTTGGTGCCAGAAGGGCTGGTCTGAGTATTTCAGAAACTGCTGATCTACTGGGATTTTCACGCACAACCATCTCTAGGGTTTACAGAGAATGGTCCGAAAAAGAAAAAACATCCAGTGAGCGGCAGACCTGTGGGCGGAAATGCCTTGTTGATGCCAGAGYTCAGAGGAGAATGGGCAGACTGGTTCGAGCTGATAGAAAGGCAACAGTGACTCAAATAACCACCCGTTACAACCGAGGTAGGCAGAAGAGCATCTCTGAACGCACAGTACGTCGAACTTTAAGGCAGATGGGCTTCAGCCGCAGAAGTCCACACTGGGTGCCACTCCTTTCAGCTAAGAACAGGAAACTGAGGCTACAATTTGCACAAGCTCATCGAAATTGGACAAGAGAAGATTGGAAAAACGTTGCCTGGTCTGATGAGTCTCGATTTCTGCTGCGACATTCGGATGGTAGGGTCAGAATTTGGCGTCAACAACATGAAAGCAGGATCCATCCTGCCTTGTATCAACGGTTCAGGCTGGTGGTGGTGGTGTCATGGTGTGGGGAATCTTTTCTTGGCACTCTTTGGGCCCCTTGGTACCAATTGAGCATCATTGCAACACCACAGCCTACCTGAGTATTGTTGCTGACCATGTCCATCCCTTTATGACCACAATGTACCCAACATCTGATGGCTACTTTCAGCAGGATAATGCYCCATGTCATAAAGCTGGAATCATCTCAGACTGGTTTCTTGAACATGACAATGAGTTCACTGTACTCAAATGGCCTCCACAGTCACCAGATCTCAATCCAATAGAGCATCTTTTGGATGTGGTGGAACGGGAGATTCGCATCATGGATGTGCAGCCGACAAATCTGCGGCAACTGTGTGATGCCATCATGTCAATATGGACCAAAATCTCTGAGGAATGCTTCCAGCACCTTGTTGAATCTATGCCACGAAGAATTGAGGCAGTTCTGAAGGCAAAAGGGGGTCCAACCCGTTACTAGCGTGGTGTACCTAATAAAGTGGCCGGTGAGTGTATATATATATATATATATATATATATATGAATGTATACTTAGCACAAAGGTTTTTGAAATTTGTGTTTGGAAGTGAAGTAAATTTTGTAACAGATTGACTGAATGTTGGATCCAGTATTGTAATTTTACACATTCTGATATTGTAGCCATAAGGTTTAAAACAGAGAATGAGAGTTGGTGTATCTTATCATGTGGGCTTTCTGTCTTTATAAACAAAAATTGGTTACGTTAATGTATGATATAAAAGGTAACACCTTCAGGTGTGTAACAGAAATATGTTAAAATTTTCAATGAACGGAGAGTTTTTTGTTAGTCCTTGTGTGCAGTCTCTCCTCAGATTCAGGCTCCACGCTGCTCCTGAGAGCTTGTTATTTATTTAGCATCAGATAAGGCACCAAGGCCTTCTTACTCTGAGGCCCACTAACTGCTGCTGGAGCTGACTGGAATAAAGATTTTAGAAGAGATTCAACTGGTTTTCTGCTAAATTAATATTGGTCATGGATTCCCTTCAGTAGATTACTTCTTTGTAACAAAGCTTCTTGGTAATAAATACCATTGGAAAGTCTGTGAAATTTCCTTTTAAACGGTGTCACATTTGTAAGGAACATGCATTTGTGAGGTGAGCAGTAGAGCTGCGTGTGTGGGTTGGACATATGAAGAATTTGGTAACATTTCTCTGCCAAACAGGTTATTTTGCTGTTGCTATTGACACTTGTTTTAAGCTTCTGGTTCCCCCTAGGGCAGAGGTGCCCAAAGTAGGCTCYCAGGCCAAAATTGGCCCACCAAGTTATTTAATTTGGCCCACCAGCAGTTGTCCTGGTTACTAGATTGTAATTAAGTCAAGATTAAATATAAAACACAGGTAACTACAAGAGACAATTAGATTAGGTTTAGGCCATATGTAGAGTTGCACAACATATAAGACCGCATATACTCATTTCTTAAATTAWGAAAAGTCCCATGAGCCTTTGCTGCCTGAGCATACGTTGAATTTTCCCCATGTGCATGGGTTAAAAAAAGAATGTTGGCCACCGCACTGGCTGCTAACTTAATCATAAAAATAAAGCAACTTTACTTAAGATGTATTTGCATTTCTTATATTATTGRATTTGGCCCTCAGATTGATTTTAAGTTTGGCCCTCACAGGGAAAATGTTTGGGCACCCCTGCCCTAGGGGCTGCCAATCAGGTGCCCACTCAAGAAGCATTGTTAGAACAAAGAAATAAACTACCAAACACAAATTTCCTTGCTATTTGTGCTGTTTATGTAAAAAAATAATTAAATTAAATTAAAAATTTTAAAAACCTGTGCAAATAGTTTAACTGCTGACCAAATTTTGACCAAGTTCATTTTACACAGTGTAAGTACTGAAACAATATGCAATAATGGTGAATGTTCAAAAGCCTGGTGTTTTTTTTTGTAAAAACACAACATGATTAATAAAATAAGTTATTTTTAACATCCATTGTGTTTTTCTTACTCACTTTTCAGATTGTATTTAGGACATGTAGAAAATTATATACTAAATGAGCTGAAAACATTATTTTTTAATAACACATTTTAAATATACACATAGTTCAGCCATTTTAGTCGCAGATTCTGTGTGTGTGTGTGTGTGTGTGAGAGAGAGAGAGAGAGAGAGAGAGAGAGAGCACGAGAGAGAGAGAGAGAGAAATTTTCCACTTGAATAATTACTGACCTCAGTTTGAAAACCAAAAATTCATGTGAGTTAAAAAAAAAATCTAAACCTTCTGCATGAGTGTTCCTTTCATCTCATCTGTGCTGAGCTTGTTTGTGTGTCAGAGTTGGACTCACAGCACAGATCCCCGGGGTCAGGATCATCCAGCACCACTTGATGAAGAAGACAGGTTTGTAGCCAATCATGTCCTCAATATTTAGGTAGAATCTGTCACTTCCTGTAAGCAAACAAGCCTCACTCAGGAGTTTCTGCATGCATCATCAAAATAATGATGGGATTGATGTGTTTTGATAGTTTGCGGTTGTGTTGACACAAAGCTGCTGACATGATGGGAGTTGAATCTATTCTGATTTCTATCAAAAGAGACGAGGACAGTCTGTAAAGGTTTGTGCTAGAATGATCTTACTGTAATTGATGACCAATTGCCTGTTTTGGCTAACTACTGTATTTATTCATGTATAATACTAGAAATTTAACCCTAAAAATCATCCATAAAGTTGGGGGATAGTATTATACACAAGTTATTTATAGTTAGATTTTTACGCTTTGTAAGTTCAAAAAATGATGATTGTATTATGCATGAATAAGTATGATATATTTATCTGCCAATATTGCCACAAATGCACACACATAAACAGATAAAATTACCTCTGAAATTTAATATTTAAATTTTTTTGTTGATTTCAATAATCTTACATTTCTCCAGGACAATATATTTAAAAGTGAATAACTTTGTCTCCCAATATCCTGATTTCCATGCTTTGTGGAATGGCTTCATGTGTTTGACACTTTCCCCAGCAGAGGGCAGACAAACAATAGCAGCAAGGAAGGCAAAATGCATGTTGCATAATTCTGTGCGGTGTGTTCTGAGCTCCAATGTAAAGCCACTGACTGGTCAACAAATAGGCAAACTGTTGTAAATCTATAGTCCGAGTTGTTAAATACAACATTCATGTTTCTCCTTGGATTTGAACTCTGATCTTACCGTATACCCAGCCGATACATATGGACTCAAATATGGCTACGAAAAGCAAACACATCCCGCTGGCAGCGTACGCATCGAACAGCTGGAAGACGTACATCCCTCCCTGATGGGAACAACAAACAGGTGTCAGTTCCCACAAAGCTTCTGCACAAACATCCGCTGAAGGAAATCAGATTCTCATTAGAAATTTGTTGCTACAAGCTGTTTTACTTCTGGAAAACTGCAAACATAAATTACATGTATAATTAACTTACTATAAGTTAGGCTGTTTTCATAACATTTTATGGCCTCAGGATGTTTGTACTCTGTGTTGCATTTTATTTTACTGTGTCAAACATCTGTTTGGGCCTAAAATAATCWGTTGTAGCATTGCAGTGATTCTTTAAATTGATGCATCAAAGGACATCAGGTCTGGTATACATTAAAACTTTTTTTAATGAAGCTACAGCTAACAGCTGTTAGTTAGACAGAAATTAATGTAGTTAAAACTGGTTTTGAGAAATATTTATTATTAGTGTATTTATTAATCTGAATTTAAACATGTGGTTTTAGCTTAACCCTCAACTGAACCATTTTATATTCTACTGTTCATAAAAAAAGAATGTGTTTTTTAATGTCATAGAAACATGTGTGGATAGTGTTACATCTGTAGTTCAAACTGCTAACTGTAACTGGGTCTCACCTCGGTYCACATGATGAGTCCTATGAGGAAGGAGACTATAGACATGCCGAGGATCAGCAGCTCTCGGCGGTAGCCTCTTCTGAAGGTCTCTGGGTACATGTCCACCACAGCTGTCACCAGACTCTCCACACAGACAAACTACAACACAAATACACAACCAATATGTGTTCATGAAGTAAAAATACAGACAGATTACACACCAGATTTTACTTTTACAATTTTATGCTCATTTAGTCTACTGTGCAGTTTATTTGTCCCTAAAACAAAATGCMTTAGAAACTTTGTACCCCTTTCCTAATTTGGTGATTCAGATTTGAACAGAAATTGCACTGGATTTAAAATACAACAGCTTCCAATGATCAACTGTTCATTTTATTTTTAATCAAAACTGTTCAGTGACAGGATCAATTCTCACCTGACTGTCCAGGCCGAGGAAAATCAGCATCATGAAGAAGAGGCAAGCCCAAAGGGGAGACAGAGGCATCATAGTTACAGCTTTGGGGTATGCAATAAAGGCCAAACCAGGACCTACAAGACAAAGAAAATATAAACATCATTCTCTATCCACAGGATTCTGACAGTACACAGTAACAGAAATAAGACCTACAAAACATTTAGTTACATTTTCCTGAATGTTGAGTTTTGTTCCACCATCAGTTTAAAAGAATAGTAAGAACTTGTGATTTTAGCTGATAATGAAATTGCTGTCTGTTTTGCTTTTCAGCCTTAATTGTTACCTGCTGCTTACAGTTCACTTGTGAAACCACAGAAAACAGTTCATTGATCATGAAATGCATATTTGTAGGTGATAATAATATCTACCTCTCAAAATGGAAATATAAAAATATAACAAATATTGTCTGAAGCCAATATGTGGGAACTCAGGATGGTGTTGTGCCTAAAGTGTCAACATTCTATTCAAAATAATAAGGTGCATCTCTATTGTGTTATTTAGGACTCATATTTTGAGACAGTCTTTTGAAGTGCATTGACTGAAGCATTACGTTTTGTCTCTACTGTAGCCCGAGACAAACATCCCCACTCTTCTGCTCTGTCACTTTTACTAAATCATTCATGCTGACTTAAATAATCCATAAAGCAGTGGTCTAAAAGCCTGGGTGAGCAGTGTGGAGTTTTATAACTGGGAAGATTTATCTATTTTAGCACAATAAGCACAACATTTTTTTCTTTTTCGTGGCTGTAGCATCTGCACATGGGCAACAGAGGTATGATGCTAATGCTTATTTTGGTGCGATTCTCTCACCAGATTCAGCCACAGCTTCGATGGGAACATTTTGTTCATAGGCCATGAAGCCCAGCACTGAGAAGATGGCAAAACCTGCCACGAAGCTGGTACCGCTGTTCAAACAYCACAGCATGATGCAGTCTCTGAAGAGTAAACAAAAAGAGTTAACCTTACTGTCAGGGAATTAAATGGACTTTAAAATAGACAGACCACAAACAGACTCTCGTTTTGCAAACAATGAGAAAAATCTAACAATCTTTTACCAGTTTTATTTTAATCCTGGTCTTGTGGCCTTTMTATTTACAATAATTCAGTTATTACAATGGAACTTATACTATTTATTTTTTACTGATTACTTATTTTGTATTCAATAATCTTATACTAGTGTGTYTATTATCACCTGTAGCAGTTGTTGTTGTAGGAATTATAACTTCCAAGAGCAGTAAGGCAGCCCAAGCAGATGGCATAGGAAAAGAAGATTTGGGTTCCTGCATCCACCCATACCTAGAAACAAATCAAAGGTAAACACCCCGCATAAACACATTAAATGTTAACACACGATGAAGTGTTTCATTATGAGTACTGATAACTCTTTTTTGAGAGGTACCTTTGAGTAAACCAGGAAAGGAGGTCTCGACTAAGTAATTATTTATGAGTGCTCAAATTGAATCTGACATAACATGCATCAAAATTCAGTTACTCAAATAAATTTTGTCTGTGRTGTCTTGCACTGTGCAGCATTTGAGTATAAGACACTGCCTGCACTACTTCATAGATGAAAGATGRTTTTAGTGTATATTTATTAATCACTTGTTAAAAAAAATGTATACAATGCTTTAACATATTTTACATCAATGCAAAGCTAACACGTAATAAATACTATACATTATTTAACATGAATCATTAATAAACAATTAGTTAACCATGAAAACATCATTAATTAAGGATGATTCACATTTAACAGGCTATGAATTAACAGATTTAGTAATGCTTTACCCATAAAAATTAATTACTTCCAAAACCGACATACCCATGGTTATTCATGCTTAATAACTCATGAATTAACTATTGTATATACTGTGTTTATGTAAATGAACATAAAATTGTACTTTCACATCATGTGTTAGACATGGTTAGAGAATGTTTGATTTGACTGTGATTTTCTTATTCTCACAGGTAAAAAGAAACGGGATTTCCGAGTTTTGTCTACATTAACAAATACTTAAAATACAAAAAATAAAATACATAAATAGTCCTAACATTAAAATTTAATACAGCATGAAGTGTTTCATTCTGAGTACTGATGACTCTTTATGAGAGGTACCTTTGGGTAAACCAGGAAATGAAGTTTTGACTAAGTAATTATTTATATGAGTAATTAATTAATAGTAATAGTAATAATTATTTATGTGAGTGCTCAAATTGAACCTGAGATAACTTGCATCAACACTCAAATAAAGTTTGTCTTCAAGAGTTCACAAAAAAGACTTAAACTAACTACAACTGCTTTAGGTATTGATGACCTCCAGGATTAGTAGATAGTCAATTCAAATGTTCTCTAACAATTGAAACATGTCTAACACATGGTGTGAAATAAGCATTTAGATACAAATAGACAGTGTTGAGAACAATTAATTCACGAGCATGAATGAGTGTCAGTTTTGTAATTAGTTTGTCTTTATTAACTGTGTTAATTTATAGCTTATTAAGAARGTATCATCCTTAATTAATGCTGTTGTCAAGTTTAACTAACCATTTGTTAATGATCAAGTAAGGCTAAATAAGGTGTAGTTAATATAAAGTGCAACCTAATGCYTGTTGTGTTAATGGTGTTTGGGTAGATGTCAGACTTTTTATCATTCACTACAGAAGAATAAACAAAAARGAGTGTCTTCCCCTAAAAAAAATCTGTTTTATGAAACAAGTCTGCAGATCATCACAGGCCAGCGGCACCCACAGGATTGCACGGGGCGCTAGCATGGTTCTTTAAAAACTCTCTCACATCACCATTCAGCAACTAATCTTATTTCCTCACAGCAAAAAAAAAAAAAAAACTATTAACAAACGCAAGGTCTTCACTCCCTCCTGGGAGTAACCACGGTAACTTCTGTGACCTCACAAACACAGGACTGTTCCTGTGGAAGAACAGGCTTTTCTCTCCTAATGTTCATTAATGTTCCCTTTAGTTCACCCTCGGCTGATGGCCGCGCAGCGCAGGGAAACCTTAAAGGCCCAGGCTCAGAGAAAATCACTTGTTGATGTTGTGCCTAATTTGGCGGTCTTCTGTTTGGTTCTGTTGAGACTGTGGCTCCAGGAAACTTTTCTACTGCGTGAAAGCTGGATGGCACTGGCTGTAAGATAGTGACCTTGTAATGTAGATGCACCACTGTGCTACGTTACATTTTAGTGGGATTTCAGCTGCAGATTTACAAACACAAACGTTCCTGCAGTGATGCAACTGTCTAGACATATTACATACAATTATAACAATCCCATAAATTAAATTAAACTTTCTGTTTGTTTTTTGAATACAAAATAGTGCTCAGGAAAATAAATAAATAAATAAATAATGAAGCCGATCAGTGCAATGATGCAAAAACTAGACATGGGGGATCAYATTTATTTAACTTAAGTCACACGTTGGCGTTGATTTGCTGTCATTTATAGTGATCCCACATGTTTGATAAGAAGCCAACCAGGTTAAAAAAGGAAGTCAGTTACAGCACTCATAACTGTTTTTGAGAAGACAGTCAACTTAAGTGATTTCAACACGACCTACATTCCTACTCTTTTAACCGTAGTAATGTTGTAAATACGTTGTAATGAGAAACTTCAATTACAGCCACGTTCAGCTTGATTACTTGGGTTTTGTGTCTTACATGTTCATTTTTTTTCCTTTATAATATAAATCCAAACCTAAACTGTTTCGACTCAGTA
>NW_013953925.1:10533-15457 GCF_001266775.1 Austrofundulus limnaeus | reverse complement strand
TGTGTGTGTGTGTGTGTGTGTGTGTGTGTGTGTGTGTGTGTGTGTGTTCACTTGTAAATTTTTACATACAACATATTTAATACACAATACTATAACTTAAGATATTTTGACGTCTTTGGGTGATTTATTGTAAAAAAAACAAATTCTGGTGACTTTCAAAGAGTTTCAGTCTAAAACTGCCACAAGTGATACAGCTGCACCACCATCTAACCAAAGCTGAAGCACCCGTATCAGAGATTGTAAAACACCAAAACTGCCTTTGTCATTTTCATTGTTAAACATATAACCGCATTTGAGGATTTCCACTGAAAACAAAAATATCAGCTCAAAGCCTACCTGAGGGTCAGAGAGACGTGAAATGTCTGGGTAGAGGTAGAACTTGATGCCATCAAAAGCTCCAGGCAGCGTGACGCCTCTGATCAACAGGATCATCAGCATGAAATATGGAAATGTAGCCGTCACGTACACAACCTGGCAGAAGAAATGCTTATTAGGTAAATACAAGATTTTACAGGAATTCATCCATGATTCAAAATGATAAATTATTTGTTTTGTTAGATTTGTCATAATTATTGGTCCACATTGTGTTGTTATAGTAAGTAGACTGTGATTTGAATGTGTGGTAGCACCTATTAACTCTCTAAACTTAATGATGCTATGATCAGAGCTAATTTTTAATAATTAAAAGTGTTATTTTAGGTGCACCTACTCACTTCATCAGTGACTCCCCACAATTGTTATATTATACAACTTGTATGGTATGCTAAAGTTCTCAAGCACCAATTTATCTACTGACAGCAATATAAAGTAATAGTATTCACACATATAATAACATCATGTATACAGTAGCAAGTACTCCCTAACCAYTCAAATCAGTTCTTTTTATCAAACCYTTTAGGTTTACAGAATTGTGCCCAACTTCTCAAGTCTTCCTGAACAAAGACTTCAGCCTCTTGGAAGGCAGAGGGGAGCAACATACATCCCCTTGCTTCCTGGCACTCAGTCAAAGTCCAATTGAGGACAGAACAGGACAGAACAGAGCCGGGCCAGGAGCCTGAAAAGAAAAAGAGAGCTCCTCTGGCCCCCATTTCTTTAACAGGAGAAGCCCAGAGGAGTGATCCTGGCAGTGTGGGAAAATGTGCTGCTCTTTGAAGCTCGCACAGAAGTGCATGAGAGCACACATACACACACTCACACACAAACGGACACACACGGTGGTTTCATTCACATAAGAGTGGACATACCACCAACACATGCAGCAGTAACAGAACTAGATGGTCACATACTGTCTGCATGTGGCATTTTCATGAATGACTACTCCTTTTACGCCTCTGGGAGGAGGAAGCACATTGATGGGCTGAAGTTCTTCTTCCAACACCACAGTTCACTTTAACAGCATGGGGTTGTGATTCACTCACTCATTCACAAAGAGAAAAAAACACAAAGACACTCTTCTTGACTGTACATCCTTAATGCTAAAACATTGATTTAAAAGTTACAGTTAAAAAAATAAAATCCTAACTGAAGTCTTGTTTAAAAATCCACTGTAAACCATTTTAATCCAACAAAGACCTCCAGAGAGAGTGTGGGAAAACTTCTGTCTATCCCAGCAGTACCGTCATTTAATTTGTCAAATTAAACGATTACACGTTCTAAACCTTCTCTTACTCTCWGTCTTTATCTCTCTGGAGATGAAAAAAGGCGAACAATTTTCTGTCTCTTTGTGGACTTTTTCTGATGCTCCACATGCTCTCTCCCGCTCACTACGGGTAAACATCGAAGCTGCCACAAATTTCCTGGTGGAACTTGCCCCGGCTTCGTTGTAAATCTAGCAGCAGGGCTTAGATGTGAGAATGGCTGGCCCAATGCGGCCAACAAAAGCAAAGAGCTTAGCAGCTGAACTGAATGAGTTGTAGGGCCAGTTAAAAAAAAAAGTACTCTCCTGCAGCAACTGAGTTGTGTTTAATTTCTCATAGCGGGAGAGCAGTAGAGAGAGGCGGTGGTGGAAGAGGCTGAGGATACACTCTGCATGCTCCTCATGAACGCTTCCTTTTCCTCCAGTAAATACAAGAATCAATCTTGGACCGGCTGCTAAAGCCCAGCCATGAAGAAGCATTCTCCCCTCTTACTTCACAGCCAAACAAAGGACACTTTATGGAGATATAGGCATTGCCCCCCTCCCATCATGCAGAATGTGAACCCATTAATTTTTCCTCACTCACACCACTCTTTTCTTTCCTTCTTTCTGACTCTATCTCATTCTGGCTCATTGGATCTGTGAGGGAGTATTTAGAGCTACTGAACACTGAAGGGAAGGTGTAGAGTCCTTACTGTCCACCTCAAGTCTGCCAAAGGAGACTTGAGGAAAGAATTAAAATGGAAAGTGTGAAGGAAAGGAAAGTAGTGTTCAGACACCTTTTTTGTTCTGTGTTTGAGGGAGAAAAGTCGTGGCTTCCTGTGAGAGAGTTCCTTTGAGGACCAAACAAGATTTTTGCTTTTAAACTCTTGAGCATAAAGGGGTAGTTTGGGTTTTTATAAATATTTTTTAGTTCTGTGGAAATGTTATGAACAATAAATATTCCATCTGTTGTAGATAGCTTCAGAAAAAGAATTGAATTCTGATTGGATTGAAGAGTTTAATGTCTGAGTGGCACCAAGATCAGTGTGGGTTTCAGAGCAGTTCCATGCAAAAGCTGCCTTATAAATAAAGGTTTTTACCACCATTGACTTTACATTATTTAGCTATTATGGCAGAAATACCATTTAATTTCTGCCATAAGCATGTCAAGCTGCAATAGGAATGCTACAGCGAGCTGTAGCTGCCATTTGGGCTTTCTAAAAAAAAGCTTGTCATGAGTAAAAGTTTATAAAACTATTTATGTAGACTGCCATGATATTTTTATACCAATATAGTTGTTTACTTAAATAAAGTAGAAAAAAGCAAAGAAAGGTAAAGTAAGAAAATGTTTAGTTTAGGCAAAAATTATGGGAAAAACTATTGTGATTTAAAGAGTTCTATAGTGACCTCTGTGTTGGTCAAAGACCCTCGAATCCTGGATTAAATGAAAACTAGGAGGGTCCCTTTTACAATGATACCAAACACTATAAMATAAACCTTTAACCAATGTCCCTGCATAAGCAGATGTACACCAGTGTCAAAAAGGTGCATTTWTCTTAAGGGTTTGTTAACTTCATGAGCAACTGTGACCAAGCTCGTGCTTTAGAAGGACTATCACACCAAAATATCATCTACAGACATATCTTTTCAAAAATTATGTTGAAGTTCTGCCCCCCTAAGATGGACCAAAAAGTGGTCCATGGACTAAATTTAATCTTAGCCTCGCATGATCTAACACTGTGATTCCCAATGAGGGGTACGTGTACCCCTTGGGATACATGAGCATGTTACAGGGGGTACGTGGATGAATTTCCCCGGTGTGTAAAAAAAATAAAATAAAATAAAAATAGAGATATGCATGATTTCCACAATGCAGGAAATGCAAACGGAATCACAAAATTGACACAAAATGGATTCCTGTATAAAACGTGGAATCTCACAGAATTTGCTCATTTGGGGAATTTGATGTATTTTGGATGCTGCTGTTTCCTGTACCTGCCATTACCTGGTTTATTTATTTAATTACTTYTTCACTTTCAAGGCAACATATTTATCTTTATGTTTAATTTGAGGAGAAGAGAGTTAAATGCTTGAGAATTAAACATTCCAGGGGGTTAAATAAATAATTTCCACTTAATGATCAGCTATTGTACATTATAGTTTTGGAGAACCATCATTACGGTTGACGGAGGGGTACTAGTGGTATGACACAATGGCTCAGGGGGTACACAAGTCTAAAAAGGTTGGGAATCACTGGTCTAACAGATAAATATGATGTTAACCAATTTTACACCTTTTCAAGCTCTTTTCAAAAGATCGGCACAATTTCTTCAAAAGAATTAAAACTGTTCTTTCATAAATAAAGTGCTAATGGTGAACGTTTACACTGATGTAATTGATGGACAACGGGGCACACAGACACCAGTAAACATGCACTGCCCGGTCTTACCTTGCCCGTTGACTTGGGTCCCTTCCAGATGCAGAAGTAGCAGATGAACCAGGCCAGAGCCAGACACATGGCCAGCTCCCAGCGCATCCCCCCCATGTGCTCAATACCATCTGATATCTTCAGCACTCTGCGTCTGATTTGGCCCAGAGAACACAGATGATTAATCTTTTATTTTTCTGATAYCGTGTAAACACAGCATTCAAAGCATTATGAGAAAAAAAGGTACACAAAAAACTAAACCCAGCAGCAAATCTACAACAGAGTCTCTGAGCTCAGTCTGAAGGCATTGAGCCGTGATAAATAAGTTACAAGACTGAGAGAGGCTGATAAAAAATAAATAAATGCGTGCAGCTGCTGAGTTTAAATAGTAATGCTATTTCTTCTGCTGGTTGGGTTGCTTCCTCGAGCATATCAAAAGGTAAGATTCTAAAATCACACATTAAAGCTCTTCATATTTTCTTTCTTTCTTGATTCCAAATGTCTCTTAAACACCTATATAGTAAAAAAACTGAATTTTCTATTTTTATATAAAAAATTGAACAAAATGACAAATATAAAAAGTGTGTTTTTGTACTTGGTTAGAAAATTAAAAACATTGTGTCATTGTAGTTTTTTTTTATAAGTGAAAAACTTAATAGTCATGATTTCCACTGCCAGAATCTCATCAAATGCAAAAATATCACATACCTGCTTTTTCACTGAGCAACAGTGTATTATATAAAATATAAATATGCCTCCCCTCACTAAAGCTTTCATCCACCACTTGTTCATAATTTAGAGAGGAACACAACACTGAAGAGAGTGAAGTGCAAGAATGGATTCTCAGAAATTTAGTTTTTATCTTATCTTATCTTATC
>NW_013953925.1:6146-10523 GCF_001266775.1 Austrofundulus limnaeus | reverse complement strand
ATATATATATATGCAAAATGCACATGTGAGATGACTTCTGCAAGTCATTCACTATTAGATCAAAGGTAAACCAATTTTGCTCAATCCTATTTTAAGTGGAAAATAAGTTATTGAAAGAGGGGAGAGTTCAACATAAATGGAGCTTTTGTTGAGCCTCCTAAAGACACCATACAGAGACATTCATTAATCTTTTGTTTAAATGTGTTTCTGCTCATGATGCAGCTGTCAGTTGACATGAAAGTGATTATTCAGAATTTTTAAAGAGGTAAACTTCATCTCATGTGAAGTTTAAATTATTGTAAAGTAAAAGTTTTCATTAGGTTTTTAACTTAAAGACATTAATCTAAGACCAAGTTTGGCCATGGTTCAGTACCAGTCGTGGTCTACGTGACAAAATGTTGCAAAACGTAATGTTTGAAGTTAAAAAAGAGCTAAATAAGCTGTTGCAAATAAAATAAAGACAGTAAAAATCAACTAATGTCATTTGCTTGAATTGAAAATAAGAACCATATTGCATCCCCTTTTTACATCAGATTTGTGATCAGTCAGTAAATATCAGAGAGGATGCAGAACTCCATCTCCTTTGGCATCTCAGGAGGATGTGTTGATCTGACTAAAGCACTGTCAGGGCTGCCATTTACATAACTGAGTCCAACTAGTTGTTATCATTGGGATGTCCTGACTCGCTTCTTCCAGATGCTGAATATAGGGAATGTTATCTGTAATTTTGACCTCATATCTTGTTTGTGGTGATTCCTGTTTGTTGAAGCATAACCAAGCAACAACACTGATGGAGGATGAGAAGCAGAAGTCTGTGCCGCCAAGCCACATAGCAATGCCAAATCTTTGCCACCAGGTTCARCCCCAGGGCTTCTGACCAGCCATTGATCATCTTGACATGTTCTTGGTGGATGGCCACAGGCTTGGTCCAACACAGCCCCCCCACCCCCCTCACCACCCCTGTCAGCCAAAAGGAAAAGATGCGTGTGCAAATTTGCTAGTGTGGGTAATCAGTTGTATATGCATTGTAATTTATTTATTTAACTAATGTTATAGGTGCATATGAATTAGAATTGACATGACTGAGCACYTCTATTGATTATTAAAATTTATTAAAAGTTTAGTGTGATGGAACATAGAGGTCATTAAGATCCTGTGTGCAGCGTCAAGTAAATTTGGATTTGCGTTCACACTGAACGCCTCATCTTTCTCTGGTTTTACATCATGTTTTATTAGTTTTGCAGTCACATTTAAATGTTGTTACAAATAAACAATATTTAATGATACATATTTTCTAGGGGGTCTTATAAATAGTTTGTAAATTAGATTTGAGCCAGCAGAGCAAGCACAGCTACTGGCAGTGAGACAGGAAGTGTGGTCAACGTCACACACTAACAAGGCGTGATCTGCTGCCACACWCATGGCTCTTGCTGGGAGACAGCCGGCCTACCAGAGCCTGCTGACACACAAATATGAAAAGGGCTGACTAATTARTGAGGGGGGTTAGGTCAGGGAGCGGGCTAGAGCTGTCAGTTTTCCAACAATATGGCACATTAAGTAAGACCATATCTCCTGTCTGGAMAAGGCACAGATAAACTGTGACTCTAATGTTTTAAATAAAATAAAAATCACACCACTTTTAAAGATACAAAGAAATGAAATTGTACTCACTCCCAGAACTCCATGACTGGAGAAGTTGCGTTGGGGTTTGTGATGTTGGTGGCATTTTCCCCGTAGTAATCAACACAGTTTTCTGTAAATATAACAAGTTATCTTTTTCAAATAAATCAAGCCAAAATCTACATAAAAGTGTGTTTTTAAGTTTTATTTTGTTTTGAACATGTTTAATTGTTTTTATTGTTTATTGTTTCTTTCTCTTACCTGTATTCCAGTAATGTCCACAGCCGGCCCACGGCAGCTCAGTGGTGAAGCAGTTAAAGAGGTAGAAAATGGCCCAAGCTAAGATTACGATATAGTACACATTTAGGTGAGCTTCGATCACCTGAGTTGCATAGCCAATACCTGCACAGACAAATAATAATAATAATAATAGTTGCATCACATTTGAGCCATCCAGATCTTAATGGCAGAGCCCACGTTTGAGRCTCATGACCGTCGCTCTTCTTACCCTCAAATAATGGGCAGACCTTCCTCCAACAGGTGATACCTCCCTCACTTGTGAACTGACCCAAAGCCGTCTCCAGAAAAAACACGGGGATACCGCAGCACACAAAAAAGATGACATACGGTACAAAGAAAGCACCTTCATGCGCACACAAACACACAAAAACACAACAAAAGTGCATGTGATTACTACACATACCTGACAGTATTCCCATTTTTTACAGATTCACATTAGGAGAGTTATGTACAAACACAATTTAAAAATTCAGATGGCATTACTCATGATAATGTTTCATTAGCACTACATTGTGACCTTTACAGGCATGAGGCAGCACCACACTGTGCAGCCTAATGGGGCCTAATGAGGAAACCTGGCTCTTTAATTGGCGTAGTTACAAACATAGTTAAACAGCTCTCAAAGGTGACAGAAGATTTTATGCTTCAGGTTTAGGCTTGCGTGATCTGATGCTCTTTGTAAATCATCTTGATTGCAAATAATAAGAGAAAATGTTTCCAATAACTAAWCTTTTAAAGGTTTAAATGTGTATTTATTTTCAGAGCTGCAGGGCTAAAAAGCTTGCCTCCTCCATTTTTGTAGCAGAGGTAAGGAAACCTCCAAACGTTGCCCAGTCCGATGATCTCTCCAGCCACAGACAGGATAAACTCAATCTTGTTGTTCCACATGCCCCTCTCATTGTACTCATAGCTGTCCATGCTGGAGCTGGACCCTTCCGGGTCTTTGCCATCCTCTGGTTTACCGTTTACAACGGGCCCACTCTTCTCAGCTGTCATGGCGCCTGGGCAGCCCGCTGAGAGTTGGGGCGAAACAAAGAACAAATGGTAACGTCCAAACTTTCTTTTTTTATTTCTTAAAAATAAAAAGAATATTGCAAATATTCTGAAAATGTGCCCGATTTAGCCATTAGAGCTTATTTTTGTCTGTATAGGGAAATTAATCAATAAAGCCTAAAAATAAACYCAGAAACAACAAAGATACACTTCGAAAATCAGGTAAAAACCAAACACAAAAATCAGAGTTATCTGATAATTCATAAAGGTGAAAATAATTTTAGATTACAACCTTTAAATAGATGTTTAATCTTCACAGAACCATGTATAAAACCCTATTCTTGTCGCTGATTGCTTGTAAATAAAATAAAACATTAATAACTGAAGGAAAATGACTGTCTATCTCACTGCTCTTTTTCTAAACTCAAAACAGAATAAATATAAAATCTTTAAAAATGAAATGACATAACATGAATAAACAACCAAACTTTGCAATTTTTGTTTGTTTTGAGACGTTAAAATGTTACACCTGAGTGTGAAACATAACAGAACATGTTAAGAGAAAACAAACTCTCTGTACTCACCACTTTCCTACAGAACGGTTTGCAAACCTTTTTTGGCTCCTGGGGTGATGTGTTCAATCGTCTGATTGGGGGGTGGGGGTGAAGAGAGTGAAGAGGTCACAAAYGAAGAAGAAGAAGAAGAAAAGAAAACAATCTGCGCCCGCAGATGAATGAAGAGGGGTTTTGTTAGGTCTCACGTCTTTATAAAGGAGGATCCCAGACGTGGCAGAGAGCTCGCACAAGGCGATGGATAACCTGCGACTGCGCTCCCACTCAGCCTGCGCGCTGCTCTCAGGCGCCTCCACTTGGAAACCAGCCGAGTGGAAACCAGTCCAGCTCTCCCAGCAGCGTTACCAGGGCACACGGAGAGCGGGGGGGTCTGCAGGGAGAAAAGTTTACAGCAGCTGGTTTAGAATTGTTTTAAAACACAAAATAACTTCATACAGTAAAAAAAAGGATGATACAGTTTTGAAAAAGAAATCTGGTTTGTCCAATCAGACAATTAATTAATGATAAACAAGCATTTTATAATGAATAGAATAGAATAGAATAGACTAGAATAGAATAGAATGGAATAGAATCACAGTTGGGGAAATTGCCATTGATGCAACAGCAAACAAAAGAGCCAAAATACACATGAAGAAAAGTTGGCGTACTTAAAAAAATCCCAAGCTGTAAAAATAGAAAATGCAAAATAAAAACTGAGCATAAAATAAATTTAAATTTTCGAAGAAGTGTGTGTATAAACACTGTACAACTGTGTATTAATACACAGAGTAATTTGATCACTGTGAGACATGAAGGTGTGAAATTTTCTGACCTGCTGCCATCAGAACACATCCATCCATCCATCCATCCATCCATCCATCCATCCATCCATCCATCCATCCATCCATCCATC
>NW_013953925.1:0-636 GCF_001266775.1 Austrofundulus limnaeus | reverse complement strand
ACACACACACACACACACACACACACACACACACACACAGGCAAATGCATAAAAATATATCAGTCTGTACGCACACTAATCAGAAAAAGAATAATTTCAATATCCACCCTTTAAAACATAAATTGAAATAAGAAAAAGAAGAAGGAGAAGAAGGAGAGCCTCCAAACCTCCATCAGTGTTGGCTGATTGTAAAGGACTGTCAGTTACCACAGCCAAAGGGAAGCAGCAGGATTCAACTTGGGGCCCAATAAAGGGCTATTCTTCCTGGAAAACGGACCTCGCACATGGACCTGAATGCACCGTGTCGCTAATCTTCTGAGCTGTGGGAGCCCACTCTATATTCACAGGCTGTGTCAGCGCAGCAGGCACAGCCATGCATGCTGATGCTGCTGCACTCACTGCCAGGCCACGGTCACCACACAGGGTTAATGATGGCAAAACCAGCTGAGACATCAACCTGCCGGTTTGAGGGGGTCACACAGGAGAACATCAGCCTTGTTTTAGGGATCTGTCATTTTAGTGAAACGCTCTAAGAGCTTTTTGAAAAAACTGTAGTTCAGCATGACTTTAGGGGACATATAACACTTTCAGTTAATTGTTTATGTTCAGATACTGTTAGTTATATGAGATATGAAT
>NW_013953924.1:70893-71224 GCF_001266775.1 Austrofundulus limnaeus | reverse complement strand
CTCTAGTCTGACCTCTAGTCTGACCTCCAGTCTGACCTCTAGTCTGATCTCTAGTCTGACCTCCAGTCTGACCTCCAGTCTGATCTCTTGTCTGATCTCTAGTCTGACCTCCAGTCTGATCTCTTGTCTGATCTCTAGTCTGACCTCTAGTCTGACCTCTAGTCTGACCTCCAGTCTGACCTCCAGTCTGACCTCCAGTCTGACCTCTAGTCTGACCTCTAGTCTGACCTCTAGTCTGACCTCTAGTCTGACCTCTAGTTTGACCTCCAGTCTGACCTCTAGTCTGATCTCTAGTCTGACCTCTAGTCTGATCTCTAGTCTGACCTCTAGT
>NW_013953924.1:68940-69893 GCF_001266775.1 Austrofundulus limnaeus | reverse complement strand
TGATCTCTAGTCTGACCTCTAGTCTGACCTCCAGTCTGATCTCTAGTCTGATCACTAGTCTGATCTCTAGTCTGACCTCTAATCTGACCTCTAGTCTGATCTCTAGTCTGACCTCTAGTCTGACCTCTAGTCTGACCTCTAGTCTGACTTCTAGTCTGATCTCTAGTCTGATTTCTAGTCTGACCTCGAGTCTGACCTCTAGTCTGATCTCTCGTCTGATCTCTCGTCTGATCTCTAGTCTGACCTTTAGTCTGATCTCTAGTCTGACCTCTAGTCTGATCTCTAGTCTGAACTCTAGTCTGATCTCTAGTCTGATCTCTTGTCTGATCTCTAGTCTGATCTCTAGTCTGAACTCTAGTCTGATCTCTAGTCTGACCTCCAGTCTGACCTCCAGTCTGACCTCCAGTCTGATCTCTAGTCTGACCTCTAGTCTGATCTCTAGTCTGATCTCTAGTCTGATCTCTAGTCTGACCTCTAGTCTGATCTCTAGTCTGATCTCTAGTCTGACCTCTAATCTTATCTCTAGTCTGATCTCTAGTCTGATGTCTAGTCTGACCTCTAGTCTGATCTCTAGTCTGATCTCTAGTCTGATCTCTAGTCTGATGTCTATTTTGACCTCTAGTCTGATCTCTAGTCTGACCTCGAGTCTGACCTCTAATCTTATCTCTAGTCTGATCTCTAGTCTGATGTCTAGTCTGACCTCTATTCTGACCTCTAGTCTGATCTCTTATCTGATCTCTAGTCTGACCTCTAGTCTGACCTCTAGTCTGATGTCTAATCTGATCTCTAGTCTGATGTCTAGTCTGACCTCTATTCTGACCTCTAGTCTGATCTCTAATCTGACCTCTAGTCTGATCTCTAGTCTGATCTCTAGTCTGAACTCTAGTCTGACCTCTAGTCTGATCTCTAGTCTGAACTCTAGTCTGAACTCTAGTCTGACCTCTAGTCTGATC
>NW_013953924.1:64868-67940 GCF_001266775.1 Austrofundulus limnaeus | reverse complement strand
GTCTGACCTCCAGTCTGACCTCTAGTCTGACCTCTAGTCTGACCTCCAGTCTGACCTCTAGTCTGACCTCTAGTCTGATCTCTAGTCTGACCTCTAATCTTATCTCTAGTCTGATCTCTAGTCTGATGTCTATTCTGACCTCTATTCTGATCTCTAGTCTGACCTCTAGTCTGATCTCTAGTCTGACCTCTAATCTTATCTCTAGTCTGATCTCTAGTCTGATGTCTATTCTGACCTCTATTCTGACCTCTAGTCTGACCTCGAGTCTGATATGTGGTCCGGGTCCTGTGGTCTGACCTGCACCTTCTTCTCCAGTAAACGCAGCGCTGATGGAGGCTGTCACTGCCAGTGGTATGTCGGCGGTCCACAGTGTTACCACAGCAAGCAGTGTGATTGGGAAGCGGCGCCTGGAGGAGCGCTCTACGTTTGATAAACGTCTGAGGTTCAGCGTTCGTCAGACGGAGAGCGCCTATCGCTACCGTGACATAGTGGTAAAAAAACAAGATGGCTTTACTCACATCTTACTGTCCACTAAGAGCTCAGAGAACAACACGCTCAACCCTGAGGTAAGACCTCAACTCTTCTCCCATTCAAGATCCCAACCATACCACTCAATACACTGCACTTAGACCACACCCACAACCGCTGTCATACATTAGACCACACCCACAGCAGCTGTCATACATTAGACCACACCCATAACAACTGTCATACATTAGACCACACCCACTGTCATACATTAGACCACACCCATAACAACTGTCATACATTAGACCACACCCATAACAACTGTCATACATTAGACCACACCCACAACAACTGTCATACATTAGACCACACCCACAACAACTGTCATACATTAGTCCACACCCACTGTCATACATTAGTCCACACCCATAACAACTGTCATACATTAGACCACACCCACTGTCATACATTAGACCACACCCATAACAACTGTCATACATTAGACCACACCCACAACAACTGTTATACATTAGACCACACCCACAACAACTGTCATACATTAGACCACACCCACTGTCGTACATTAAACCACACCCACAACAGATACTAACCTGAACCCACAGTAGCAGGTACAGTCTAATGTCTAAGAGGTGTTTTAGACACAGTCTATCAATGGTAAACTTTAAATTTATGATTAATTGTAACAAAATAAACTTAAAAGGTGAAGATAAGATAATAACAGTTGTCCTGCCAATGAGCTGTTGGCTTTAAGTAACTGAGCAGTTTAGTTGGATAGAACAGTCTGAAAATAAGCTGCTTTAAAGTCTCCATCAAACAGAAACTAACTGTGACATAATGCAGCTCCTCACTAAAAACTCATCAGTGAGTAAAACTTTAAAAATATTTCTGTATTTATTACAGATGTAGTCAGTCATACACTTAGTTTATTAGTGTTTAAAAGAGGACGTGTTAAAACTGTTCAGTCAAAGTTAAACATGAAACATTAAAGTTGATTACAACTGGCCCTTCAGGGCCACTATAACGCTCATGTGGCCCTTCAGGGCCACCATAACGGTCATGTGGCCCTTCAGGGCCACTATAACGCTCATGTGGCCCTCAGTGAAAATGAGTTTGACCCCACTGACCTGAGAGGTGTTTAGGGTGCGGTCTAATGTCTGAGATGTGTTGGGTACAGTCTATTGCCTAAGAGGTGTTTAGGGTGCGGTCTAATGTCTGAGATGTGTTGGGTGCAGTCTATTGCCTAAGAGGTGTTTAGGGTGCGGTCTAATGTCTGAGATGTGTTGGGTGCAGTCTATTGCCTAAGAGGNGATCTCTAGTCTGACCTCTAGTCTGACCTCTAGTCTGATCTCTAGTCTGACCTCTAGTCTGATCTCTAGTCTGATCTCTAGTCTGATCTCTAGTCTGATGTCTATTTTGACCTCTAGTCTGATCTCTAGTCTGACCTCGAGTCTGACCTCTAATCTTATCTCTAGTCTGATCTCTAGTCTGATGTCTAGTCTGACCTCTATTCTGACCTCTAGTCTGATCTCTTATCTGATCTCTAGTCTGACCTCTAGTCTGACCTCTAGTCTGATGTCTAATCTGATCTCTAGTCTGATGTCTAGTCTGACCTCTATTCTGACCTCTAGTCTGATCTCTAATCTGACCTCTAGTCTGATCTCTAGTCTGATCTCTAGTCTGATCTCTAGTCTGACCTCTAGTCTGATCTCTAGTCTGATCTCTAGTCTGATGTCTAGTCTGACCTCTATTCTGACCTCTAGTCTGATCTCTAATCTGACCTCTAGTCTGATCTCTAGTCTGATCTCTAGTCTGAACTCTAGTCTGACCTCTAGTCTGATCTCTAGTCTGAACTCTAGTCTGAACTCTAGTCTGACCTCTAGTCTGATGTCTAATCTGACCTCTAGTCTGATCTCTAGTCTGACCTCTAGTCTGATCTCTAGTCTGACCTCTAGTCTGACCTCTAGTCTGACCTCTAGTCTGACTTTTAGTCTGATCTCTAGTCTGATCTCTAGTCTGACCTCGAGTCTGACCTCTAGTCTGATCTCTCGTCTGATCTCTCGTCTGATCTCTAGTCTGACCTTTAGTCTGATCTCTAGTCTGATCTCTAGTCTGACCTCCAGTCTGACCTCTAGTCTGACCTCTAGTCTGACCTCAAGTCTCACCTCTAGTCTCACCTCTAGTCTGACCTCTAGTTTGATATGTGGTCCGGGTTCTGTGGTCTGACCTCTAGTCTGACCTCCTGTCTCACCTCTAGTCTCACCTCTAGTCTCACCTCTAGTCTGACCTCTAGTCTGACCTCTAGTCTGACCTCTAGTCTCACCTCTAGTCTCACCTCTAGTCTCACCTCTAGTCTGACCTCTAGTCTGACCTCTAGTCTGATCTCTAGTCTGATCTCTAGTCTGAACTCTAGTCTGATCTCTAGTCTGACCTCCAGTCTGACCTCCAGTCTGACCTCCAGTCTGATCTCTAGTCTGACCTCTAGTCTGATCTCTAGTCTGAACTCTAGTCTGATCTCTAGTCTGATCTCTTGTCTGATCTCTAGTCTGATCTCTAGTCTGACCTCTAGTCTGACCTCCAGTCTGA
>NW_013953924.1:62872-63920 GCF_001266775.1 Austrofundulus limnaeus | reverse complement strand
GTGTTGGGTACAGTCTATTGCCTAAGAGGTGTTTTGGGTGCGGTCTAATGTCTGAGATGTGTTGGGTACAGTCTATTGCCTAAGAGGTGTTTTGGGTGCGGTCTAATGTCTGAGATGTGTTGGGTACAGTCTATTGCCTAAGAGGTGTTTTGGGTGCGGTCTAATGTCTGAGATGTGTTGGGTACAGTCTATTGCCTAAGAGGTGTTTTGGGTGCGGTCTAATGTCTGAGAGGAGTATGTAAAGTCATAAAGTTTTCCGAGGATGCTCCGCCCACCTCTGATCACAGCCTGTGTGACTGTTGTCACTCAGGTGATGAAGGAGATCCAGAGCGCCATGGCGACAGCAGCATCTGATGATAGTAAGCTGGTGTTGCTTGGCGGCGTCGGCAGCGTGTTCTGCTGCGGTCTGGACTTCCTGTATTTCATCAGACGACTGACGGACGACAGGAAGAAGGAGAGCATCAAAATGGCTGAAAGCATCAGGTAGTGCAGGGATCTGCTCTGTGGTCTCCTGACATTGGTCAGCTTGTCTCACCTGCCCTCTCTCTCAGGACCTTCGTCAACACCTTCATCCAGTTCAGGAAGCCCATCGTGGCAGCAGTGAACGGGCCGGCGCTCGGCCTCGGCGCCGCCCTCCTGCCGCTCTGTGACGTGGTGTGGGCCAATGAGAAGGCTTGGTTCCAGACGCCGTACACGTTCTGCGGCCAGACGCCCGACGCCTGCGCCTCCTTCACCTTCCCCCGAGTCATGGGGCTGGCAGCGGTGAGTCTGCACCTGGCTGTCCTTACAGGTGGTGGTGTCTCCTCCCCCTCCTCACCTGTCCTTGTCTCACAGGCCAATGAGCTGCTGCTTGGCGGCAGGAAGCTGACGGCGCAGGAGGCGTGTTCTAAAGGCCTGGTGTCCCAGGTTCTGTGGCCCGGAACCTTCACACAGGAAGTGATGCTGCGGGTCAAAGAGCTGATGGCTGTCGACCCTCTGGTCAGTCTCACACACACACACACACACACACACACACACACACACACACACACACACACACACACACACA
>NW_013953924.1:59962-60552 GCF_001266775.1 Austrofundulus limnaeus | reverse complement strand
TCCCAGACCAGGATGTAGACACGTCCCAGACCAGGATGTAGACACGTCCCAGACCAGGATGTAGACACGTCCCAGACCAGGATGTAGACACGTCCCAGACCAGGATGTAGACACGTCCCAGACCAGGATTTAGACACATCCCAGACCAGGATTTAGACACGTTCCAGACCAGGATGTAGAGATGTCCCAGACCAGGATTTAGACACATCCCAGACCAGGATTTAGACACGTTCCAGACTATCCTGCAGTTTACCATATGGTTCTAGAATTTAGACATGTCCCAAACCATCCTGCAATATACCTTATTGTTCCAGGATGTAGACATGCCCCAGACCAGTATTTAGACACGTCCCAGACCATCCTGCAGCTTACCTTATTGTTCCAGGATTTAGACATGTCCTAATCTATGGTTCCAGGATGTAGACACGTCCCAGCCCACCCTACAGTGTATTCTATGGTTCCAGGATGTAGACACGTCCCAGCCCACCCTACAGTGTAATCTATGGTTCCAGGATGTAGACACGTCCCAGCCCACCCTACAGTGTAATCTATGGTTCCAGGATGTAGACACGTCCCAGCCCACCCTACAG
>NW_013953924.1:55500-58430 GCF_001266775.1 Austrofundulus limnaeus | reverse complement strand
GGGGGTCTGTCCTCAGGGTGGACAGGTGTGGGGGGTCTGTCCTCAGGGTGGGCAGATCTGTTGGGGGGGGTCTGTCTTCAGGGTGGACAGGTGTGGGGGTCTGTCCTCAGGGTGGACAGGTGTGGGGGGTCTGTCCTCAGGGTGGACAGGTGTGGGGGGTCTTTCTTCAGGGTGGACAGGTGTGGGGGTCTGTCTTCAGGGTGGACAGGTGTGGGGGTCTTTCTTCAGGGTGGACAGGTGTGGGGGTCTTTCTTCAGGGTGGACAGGTGTGGGGGTCTTTCTTCAGGGTGGACAGCTGTGAGGGGTCTGTCCTCAGGGTGGACCGGTGTGGGGGGTCCCTGGGGACCTGTACAGGTGGTAGGTGTGGTCATGGAACATCATCAGGCTGTAGAAGGTGTGTCCTCCGTTGGAGACCCTCTGCTGTCCGTCCCCCCAGGACACAGGACTGTCGGTGAAGCCGTGGACGGTCAGGGACACCCAGGACTCCAGCTGAGGCTGCTGCAGGTGGTACCTGGAGCACAGGTGGGTGACATGGTCAGGTGGGGTCCTGTCCAGGTAAAGGTGTGTGTGATGTACCTGAGCTCCTGGATGAGGCGCAGCAGGTGGTCCGGCAGCAGCAGACCACTGACACACACACTCAGAGCGTGACGCAGCCTGCTGTCGGCCTCAGGACACACCAGTGAAGACAGGAAGCTGCTGGACGAGTTCTCACTGAAACCACAGAAGAAGAATGACATCATTGGTCACGTGTCGTGAACATGTGACCTGAACTGGACCGCTCACCTGCTGACGTCTGCGTCCACAGCCCCCAGCCACTCCAGGAGGCTGTGGGGGTCACATGACCGGGGGGAGGGGCAGGTCAGGTCGTTCAGACAGCGACGGCTGACCTCGGGTTTGTGCTCCGACCAATCATAACGAGACAGGAGGGGCTGCAGAGAGGCCCCGCCCCCTGCAGGACAGAGGCACAGCATGAGGCTTGGAGTGAGGAGCAAAGCATCATGGGTAACAGAAATCTGAAGCATGAGGTCACCTGGATGATGTGACAGCAGGAAGTCAGTCTGCAGCTGAAGGCGGGACTTCAGACCTGTCAGGAGCTTCAGATAGCCCCGCCCACCTGGAGCCATGCTGCGGTCTGTCAGATCCACAGAGACCACTGCAGGACACAGTCACATGTTACACACGTGTTGTTGAGACCAGGTCTACAGGTCGACCTGGTGGACCTGTAGACCTGGTCGACCTGTAGACCTGGTCTGGACCATGAAGAGGACATGATGGTGATTACATAAATGACAGAAGATGAACTCAGACCCCATCTGTGGTTGAATCTGGACGGTTTCCCTTCAAAGCCCAACACCTCAAACGAGTCTTTGTCCAGGGACAGAACCAGGTGTCCTGCAGGGACACGTTTGTTTATTTACACAGGTAAACAGAGCAGGTATAAAGTCAACAACTGAGGTCACCTGGATGGAGACTTTACCGTTTGGCATCAAAGCAACACAGTTGTCTTCATCCATCCGTGTCCTGAAGGACAGGCCGTACACAGCACCTGAAACACAGCCACAGGTGCACACAGGTGACAGGTGTATATAGGTGACAGGTGTATATAGGTGACAGGTGTATATAGGTGACAGGTGTATATAGGTGGCAGGTGTATATATAGGTGACAGGTGTATATAGGTGACAGGTGTATATAGGTGGCAGGTGTATATATAGGTGACAGGTGTATATATAGGTGACAGGTGTATATAGGTGACAGGTGTATATAGGTGACAGGTGTATATATAGGTGACAGATGTATATAGGTGACAGGTGTACAGGTGATAAAAGGTGTGTTGTTACCCTGGTAAACGGCTCTCTTCAGGAAGTCTTTGTCCAGGAGTTCATATATTGGCAGCTTCCTGATCAGGTAGAAACTGGTGAAGCTCTTTAATACAGAGTCCAGGTAGGAGGGGGTGGAGCTACACCCAGGTAACAGTAGAGATACCTGCACAGGTTAAAGGGGTCAGCAGAGTGAAGAAATAAGCTTTCTGTTTGTTTCAATAGACGTACTTTAGAGCACCTGCAGACTGAGAGCAGGTGAAATAAATCCAATAAAAACAACTAAATGAAGAGGCTGTGATGGCGTACAGGTACGAGGTGGCGCACCTGTCAGAGTGCAGTTCAGTCAACAACCTGCTCCTCCTCCTCCTGTATATGTTCAGAAACAACAGAACAACCATCCTGCCACTCATCATTGGTGGGAGCTGTGTGGAGAATGGACCTGTGTTCTGGTTCCTGGACAATGACCTGTCCTGAGGCACCAACATGCTACTAACCAAGGTACGGAGGTGTTTTTATTAAAGTCCCCAGAAAAAACATCCTCATTTCAAACCACTGAGAGCGCTAACTTAACCTAAGATCTAACTTAACCTAAGATCTAACTTAACCTAAGATCTAACTTAACCTAAGATCTAACTTAACCTAAACTCTAACTTAACCTAAACTCTAACTTAACCTAAGATCTAACTTAACCTAAACTCTAACTTAACCTAAGATCTAACTTAACCTAAGATCTAACTTAACCTAAACTCTAACTTAACCTAAGATCTAACTTAACCTAAGATCTAACTTAACCTAAACTCTAACTTTATGCAGGTGTTAACACTGATCTGATGTAATAAACTTTATGCAGGTGTTAACACTGATCTGATGATGTAATAAACTTTATACAGGTGTTAACACTGATCTGATGATGTAATAAACTTTATGCAGGTGTTAACACTGATCTGATGTAATAAACTTTATGCAGGTGTTAACACTGATCTGATGATGTAATAAACTTTATGCAGGTGTTAACACTGATCTGATGATGTAATAAACTTTATGCAGGTGTTAACACTGATCTGATGATGTAATAAACTTTATGCAGGTGTTAACCCTCCTGTTGTCCT
>NW_013953924.1:53126-54500 GCF_001266775.1 Austrofundulus limnaeus | reverse complement strand
AACTTTTTCTATTGTTTTGGCCAATCTAGGCAAAGTCTTAAAATCTCAAGTTAAAAAAATAACATTTAGGGGATTTTTTGGGGGGGTTTAACACAGTGGCGGGTCATTTTGACCCGAAGACAACAGGAGGGTTAACACTGATCTGATGATGTAATAAACTTTATCTTTCACCAGCTGATGGGACCAGGCCGTCTCCATGTTTACTGACTGAAGCAGAACCAGAACCAGAACTCGTCATCTCGTGATGACGACATATTCTCCTTCAGACTCTCGTGCGCCTGCGCGTCCCTTACCTTGTAGGTGAAGTGCAGCTGCTCCACCTGAGAGCTGACCCGGTTCTTGTGGTCCAGGAAACTGGACCGATCGCAGACCAACAGGGTCCGGTTGGTCCAACTAAGGTCCGCACACATCTTAACAAAACCGGAACTGGTTCTTCTTCTTTTGGTTCTGAGTTCCGGTACCACCCCAGGTGGACCGGATCCAGAGGTTCGGCAGTGCGGTCCCGTTAAAACGGTTGTGGAACTCTTCGGAACGGGTCGGATGTTCTCTGTGATGCCGGAAGCTTCGCGCTGTGAGCCACGAGGCGCTCCGTAGTCACGTGCTCTCACCCGGAAGTGAACCGAGGCGACACGAGGTGCTGAGGGTGAGGGCAGCGCTTCGGTTCGGATCAGGTGGAACCGGGGCAGACTGGGTCCAGGTCCCTGTTCCCTCAGGTGTCTGTGGCCGTGACGTCATGGCGGAGATGGCGCGAGTACCCGGTCAGTTTGATGACGCAGAGGAGGACAGGTGAGGGGGCGGGGCTTGTTTTATCTCGTCAACAAACTGGTTGAGGGGACAGGGTCAGAGGTTCTGCAGAATCTGGAGGTTCTGGTTAAGTCCAGAGCTCAGACTAAGTCAGACTAGTGTTCTGGTTCTGGTTCAGATGGACCAGCAGGTCTCAGGTTCTGATTGGTTGTTTTCTGTCCTTCATGTTCTGCAGTGAACAGTCAGAGCAACAAACAACCACAAACACAATCAACCAACAGCCTTCATCAGAGGAGGATGATGATGATGATGATGATGATGATGAAGAGTGGGCGTGGTCTTCAGCATCAGGTTTCATAAGAAGACTGAACGGGACCAGTTCCTGCTTCCAGGTTTGACTTTGCTGTGTGTGTGTGTGTGTGTGTGTCTGTGTGTGTGTGTGTGTGTGTGTGATTGTGTCTGTGTGTGTGTCTGTGTGATTGTGTGTGTGTGTGTGTGTGTGTGTGTGTGTGTGTGTGTGTGTGTGTGATTGTGTCTGTGTGTGTGTCTGTGTGATTGTGTGTGTGTGTGTGTGTGTGTGTGTGTGTGTGTGTGTGTGTGTGTGATTGTGTCTGTGTGTGTGTCTGTGTG
>NW_013953924.1:46657-52126 GCF_001266775.1 Austrofundulus limnaeus | reverse complement strand
TGGTCCACACACACAGGTTTACTACATCAGGTTGTTGGTCCACACACACAGGTTTACTACATCAGGTTGTTGGTCCACACACACAGGTTTACTACATCAGGTTGTTGGTCCACACACAGGTTTACTACATCAGTGTGTTGGTCCACACACACAGGTTTACTACATCAGGTTGTTGGTCCACACACAGGTTTACTACATCAGTGTGTTGGTCCACACACACAGGTTTACTACATCAGGTTGTTGGTCCACACACACAGGTTTACTACATCAGTGTGTTGGTCCACACACAGGTTTACTACATCAGGTTGTTGGTCCACACACACAGGTTTACTACATCAGGTTGTTGCTCCACACACAGGTTTACTACATCAGGTTGTCGGTCCACACACAGGTTTACTACATCAGTGTGTTGGTCCACACACACAGGTGTACTACATCAGGTTGTTGGTCCACACACAGGTGTACTACATCAGGTTGTTGGTCCACACACAGGTTTACTACATCAGGTTGTTGGTCCACACACAGGTTTACTACATCAGTGTGTTGGTCCACACACACAGGTTTACTACATCAGGTTGTTGGTCCACACACACAGGTTTACTACATCAGGAGCTGAAGAAAGTCATGATAATAACTTTACAGGACAACTTCTCAACCTTCACAAACCATCAGAATTTATTGTGAAGTCACCAGGAAGAACATGAAAACTACTATGTGTGACACTGCTGACATGTTCCCAACATGATTTTCTTCGGTCAATCATGAATCACCTGTCAATCATGAATCACCTGTCAATCATGAATCACCTGTCAATCATGAATCACCTGTCAATCATGAATCACCTGTCAATCATGAGTTTCTAACACTTATTTAAAGTTCAGTGACATGACAGGAAACAAACTATATAGTAATGAGTAATATTATTACAACAGGTAATATTAATATTATTCATGACCGTCACTGGACCAGACTGGTCCAGTAGAACCCTGACCGTCACTGGACCGGTCTGGTCCAGAAGAACCCTGACCGTCACTGGACTCACTGATCTATCGTTCATTCCTGCTTCTTCCTGCAGATAAACTGAATTTTGAAGATTCTGTCATCAATAAGGTGACGATGATGCAGAAGCAGAAAGAAGCCGATACGTACGTCTGACTCAGGTGTTCATCTTCACCTGTCAGATCAGGTGAGCTGTGACTAACGCTCTCATTGGCTGGTCTCTGCAGGTACAGGGTCAAGGACAAATCAGATCGAGCCACAGTGGAACAGGTGGGTTTTCAGGAAGTGCTCAGTTGATCAGTAATCAATAATTAGCTGATGTTGATGATGATGATGTTGATGATGATGATGATGATGATGATGATGTTCTTCTGAAGGTTTTAGATCCAAGAACTCGAATGATTCTGTTCAAGATGCTGAGTCGAGGAGTCATCTGTGAGATCAACGGCTGCATCAGCACCGGCAAGGAGGTATGATCCATGACAACACAGACCACACCTGAACACACCTGAGTCTCACCTGAACTCACCTGAACTCACCCGAGTCTCACCTGAACTCACCCGAGTCTCACCTGAACTCACCCGAGTCTCACCTGAACACACCCGAGTCTCACCTGAACACACCCGAGTCTCACCTGAACACACCTGAACTCACCCGAGTCTCACCTGAACACACCCGAGTCTCACCTGAACACACCCGAGTCTCACCTGAACACACCCGAGTCTCACCTGAACACACCCGAGTCTCACCTGAACACACCCGAGTCTCACCTGAACACACCTGTGGTTTACCTGAACACACCCGAGTCTCACCAGAACACACCCGAGTCTCACCTGAACACACCTGAGTCTCACCTGAACACACCTGTGGTTTACCTGAACACACCCGAGTCTCACCTGAACACGCATGTGGTTTACCTGAACACACCTGAGTCTCACCTGAACACACCTGAGTCTCACCTGAACACACCTGAGTCTCACCTGAACACACCTGAGTCTCACCTGAACACACCTGAGTCTCACCTGAACACACCTGAGTCTCACCTGAACACACCTGAGTCTCACCTGAACACACCTGAGTCTCACCTGAACACACATGAAGCTCACCTGAACACACCTGAGTCTCACCTGAACACACCTGAGTCTCACCTGAACACACCTGTGTCTCACCTGAACACACCTGTGTCTCACCTGAACACACATGAAGCTCACCTGAACACACCTGAGTCTCACCTGAACACACATGAAGCTCACCTGAACACACCTGAGTCTCACCTGAACACATGAAGCTCACCTGAACACACCTGAGTCTCACCTGAACACACATGAAGCTCACCTGTAACATGTGAGCTGAGTTGTGACACCTGTGCACCTGTAACAGACGTGTTCTTAACGTTCTTCAGGCTAACGTTTATCACGCCAGCACAAATTCAGGAGACAGCAGAGCCATTAAGATCTACAAGACGTCCATCCTGCTCTTTAAAGACCGAGACAAATATGTCAGCGGGGAGTTCAGGTGAGTTCCACTACATAAGAAGAGCTCTCCTCCAGTTCTCTTGTGTGTTTAAAGTGAACGACCTACTGCTGTTCTTTAGGTTCCGGCATGGTTACTGTAAAGGAAACCCCAGAAAGATGGTGAGAACGTGGGCTGAGAAAGAGATGAGGAACCTTATCAGGTCAGAACCTCCTGACACTCCAAACCCAGTACCACCTTAAATTAGAACCTTATAAACTATAACAGAACCTTAGAGACATAACTGACAGGTGAGTCCAGTATTATCATAGTAAATCATTATTAATGATCACGAGGAGTCGTTAACATTAAGATGTAATCATGCAGTCATATATTCAGATACATGTGAAGTTATCACTGTAATAATTACAGGTGAGCTGTGTAAATGAATATTATCTAACATGCAGCTCTTTGTGTGACTGTACCTGAAGCAGCTCTCAGTCTCAGGTTGGTGACCCCGGTCCTACAGGGTTAGGCTTAGTCCTACAACCAAACCCACATTTCAGACCTTTGGTTCAGAAAGATTTTCTGCTGCTACGTTTTGTTCTATTCTACAAAACCAGTAACCTCTGGCACCAGTGAGCTACAGAAGGCAACGTCCAGCCCTGCATTCAGAACCAGGCAGAACCTTATTTTTAGACCGGTAGAACCCATCAGAACCTGGTATGTTTCAGGCTGCAGACAGCAGGAATACCGGGTCCAGAACCTCTGCTGCTCAGAAGTCATGTTCTGCTGATGGGGTTCATCGGGAAAGACAACATGTGAGGAAACAGCTTTTGTTGATTGGATTGATCCAGTATTGATTATTGACTGATTATTGTGGTGCTGTTTGGGTCAGACCTGCACCTCTGCTGAAGAACGCGGCGCTGTCAGAGTCCAAGGCCCGGGAGCTCTACCTGCAGGTCGTGCAGAACATGAGGAAAATGTTTCAGGACGCTCGTCTGGTCCATGCTGACCTGAGCGAGTTCAACATGCTGTAAGATGAATCCTTTAGAATAAAAGTTTGATTTGGCTCCGGTTCTGTGCTGCGGACTTCTGAGGTTCTGGTCTGTCTGCAGGTACCACAACGGTGACGTCTACATCATCGACGTGTCTCAGTCGGTGGAACACGATCATCCTCACGCTCTGGAGTTCCTCAGGAAGGACTGCAGTAATGTGAACGGTCAGGCGGCACCGACCACTTGGACTTGGTCCGATGGTACATAGTTCTGGTGCGGTTCTGCTCTGACCCAGATCTGTCTTCCCAGAATTCTTTGTGAAGCGAGGTGTGGCCGTCATGACGGTCAGAGAGCTGTTTGATTTCATCACCGACATGTCCATCACCAGCCACAACATGGAGCAGTACCTGGAGAGGGTGGGTAGAACCTAACAGAACCTGATGTGCATAGGACCCCAAATACTGCCCCCAGACTCTGGTGAGGCCATACCCCCACCAACCTGATCTGTCGTTCATTTGAGGTTCTGCTCCTGCTTTAGTTTGTTGTAGCTTTTGCTCATTGGAACCAGCTTCTCCATGAATGAGGTTTTTTCAAGGTCTTAATAAATAGGGAACACTTCTCAACCTGTTCTTAATAGTAGAACCCTGGGAATGTAAGGACCCAGCAGAGTCTGCCATGACTGATAGACTCTCTGAAGACCCAAGTGTAGACCTCTGTAAACCCCTATAGAACTGTAGACATCTGTTTCCACTGTAGAACTCCTGAAGATCCCAGTAGACCCATGTAGAACTCATGTAGACCTCTGTAGACCCATGTAGAACTTCTGTAGACCTCTTTAGAACTCTTGTAGACCCCTGTAGAACTCCTGTAGAGCCCCATAGAAACCATTAAACCCCAGTAGAACTCCTGTAGTCCCCTGTAGAACCATGCAGACACTTGCAGAGTCCTGTAGCCCCACGTAAAACTAGAACCCTGTAAAACTCCTGTAGATGCCCGTAGAACCCTGTAAGACCCCTGTAGACATCTGTAGACCCCTGTAGAACCCCTGTAGATTTCCTATAGCCCCCGGTAGAACTCCTGTAGACCAATATAGAACTCCTGTAGAACCTACGTAGACCCCTATGGATGTCTGTAGAAATCCTGTAGACCTCTGTAAACATCTATATATCCCTGTAGAGCTCCTGTAGACCCCTGTAGAACCCAGATAGACCTCTGTAGACATCTTTATACCCCTGTATAACTTATGCAGACCACTGTAGATGTCTGTAGAACTCTTGTAGACCCCTGTAGATGCCTGTAGACCATTGTAGACAACTGTAGATATCTGTAGAACCCCTGTAGAATTCCTGTAGATCCTTTTAGACCCTTGTAGAATTGCATAAACCTCTGTAGATGTCTTTATACCCCTGTAGAACTTATGTAGACCTCTGTAGTTGTCTTTAGGCCCCATACACATCAGTAAACCCCTGTAGAACCCTTGTTGATTTCCTGTAGACCTTTGTAGACCCCTATAGACACCTGTAGATATCTGTAGAACCCCTGTAGAATTCCTGTAGATCATTTTAGACCCTTGTAGAATTGCATAAACCTCTGTAGATGTCCTTATACCCCTGTAGAACTTATGTAGACCTCTGTAGTTGTCTTTAGGCCCCATAGACATCAGTAAACCCCTATAGAACCCTTGTTGATTTCCTGTAGAACTTTGTAGACCCCTATAGACACCTGTAGACCTCTGTAGAACCCCTGTAGAATTACTTTAGACCCTTGTACACCCCTGTAGATTTCCTGTAAGACCCCTGTAGAACCATTACACGTCTGTAGACCCCTGTAGAATTCCTGTAGACATGTGTAGACTCCTGTAGAACCATGCAGTCATCTGTAGACCTCCTGTAGACCCCTGTAGAGCTGTACAGACATCTATAGACCCCTGTAGAATTCCTGTAGACCCGTGTAGACGTCAATAGACCCTTGTAGAACCGTGTAGATGTCTGTAGACCCCTGTAGAATTCCTGTAGACTCT
>NW_013953924.1:43469-45308 GCF_001266775.1 Austrofundulus limnaeus | reverse complement strand
AGAATTCCTGTAGACCCGTGTAGACGTCTATAGACCCTTGTAGAACCATGTAGATGTCTGTAGACCCCTGTAGAATTCCTGTAGACTCTTGTAGAACCCTGGAGACATCCTGTAGACTCCTGTAGAATCATGTAGATGTCTGTAGACCTGTAGACCCCTGTAGAACCATGTAGACCAGGTGTGAAAAGAAACTCAAGCAGTTTGTCTCTGATTGGTCCACCAGGTGATGGCGATTGCCACAGAGCGAACGTCTCAGCAGACATCGGATCAGGACCGAGTGGATGAGGAGGTGATGTTCCAGTTCCTGGTGGTCGTGCTTCACCTCTGACCTCTGACCTCTGACCTGTGGCTCCTCCCCCTGCAGGTGTTTAAGAAGGCCTACATTCCCCGGACGCTGACAGAAGTGGACAACTACGAGCGGGATGTGGACCTGGTGAGATCCATGGAAGGGAACTTTGCTGACAGTGGACACCAGGACCACGTAAGACACTGTCCCAAAGTCCTGATCCAGCTTTGATCTGGTCCAGGTTTTAGTGACTGAAGGTGGTGTTGTTCTCCTCAGGTTCTGTACCGGACCCTGACAGGCCTGAAGAAGGATCTGTCTGGAGTTCAGACGGTACAGTTTCTGTCTTTCTGTTCCTGGTTTTGGGTCAACGGGACCCTGACCTCTGTTTGGTTCCTCACCAGGTTCCTGAACTGCTCGAAGGTCAGCGGTCTTCATCAGAGGAGGAGGAGGAGGAGGACGAGGAGGAGGAGGAAGAAGAAGCAGAGGAGGAAGGGCAGCAGGAAACAACGATGGACCGAAAGGTTTTTAATAATTAAGATTTTTTTAACAGTAATAATTAATTTAAATAATAATAAAAAATGATACAAAACAAAGATTTACGTATTTAGTTAAGTATTTGTATTCATCTAAGTATTATTATTTGTACTTCTACTTCTATATGCATCCATAGTTGAAGGTGTGCCTCTGTCCTGTGTTGTTGTGGAACGCTTCAGGTTCTTCTTCACACGTGTGTTTTCAGGAGAGGAAGAGGATGGTGAAGGAAGCTCAGAGAGAGAAGAGGAAGACTAAAGTACCCAAACACATGAAGAAGAGGAAGGAGAAGGTGGCCAAGATGAAAAAGGGCCGATGACTTCCTGTGGGTCCTTTCATTCTGGTTTTATTAAACCTTTATTTTACCAGGTGACACATGAAGAACAGGTTCTTATGTAGTGTCAGCCTGGGGTCAAAGGTCACTCAGCCAATCAGCTGCCTGGGCAGAGATGAGGCAGCCAATCATAGTTCAGATGTGTCAGTCAGCCTCGTCTCCATGCTTCAACTTCAACAACCGGTCTGATTTTTGTCTGTAAATAAAGTTTTATAAACAGATTTAGGCCTTTGGAGTTTTTTTTTCACTCAAAAACAAAAAACAAAACAAACCATGAGTTGTTTTTAGCATTTTGTTTGATGTTCTGATCCATGTCAGCATCAGAACATCACGAGAAATTAGGATTTAATTTACTGATTTAATCTATTCATCTACAGAGAAATAAACCTTCTCATTTTTATCTTAGAGAAACTAAATCAACTCACAGATTACTGTTATAGATTAGTCAGATTATATGTACAGATTACAGTTATAGATTAAATTCATAGATTATATGTACAGATTACAGTTATAGATTATATGTACAGATTACAGTTATAGATTAAATTCATAGATTATATGTACAGGTTACAGTTATAGATTATATGTACAGATTACAGTTATAGATTAAATTTATAGATTATATGTACAGATTACAGTTATAGATTAAATTCATAGATTATATGTACAGGTTACAGTTATAGATTAT
>NW_013953924.1:37930-40864 GCF_001266775.1 Austrofundulus limnaeus | reverse complement strand
GGATGTGGATATCCTCATACAAAGAGAATCAATGAGGTGAATCAATCACGTGATATACGTCACTGATTCACACAGTTGCGTCATCATTACTACAATCAACCATAGATATATATAGGCTGTGTCCAAAACGACACCCGGCCTGTCGTTTTGGACACAGCCAAATAGGCCTTGTATTGATGCAATCAACCAGGTATTCACCCGGAAGTCAAACCGGCAGCGGGCGGAAGCGGAAGCAGTTCTCTGTTTAGTTAAACAGCGAACCTCGAAGCGGGCAATTCGTCACAGCAGGTGAGCTCGTTTGTTTATTTATTTGTTTGTTATTTGTTTACTTCCTGTGTGTTTGTTGTTGACCTTGTTCCGTTTGAAAGTTCGTGAGTTCCCACCAGACTCCATTCAAAAAAGTTCCGTTTTAAGGAGGCGGCTGAGTGTGGCTCAGATGAAGCTAGAAGCTAAAGTTTGATGCTGAAAATGATAAAGTAATAAAGTAAAAAACAGCTGTCAAAACATTTTAAACATCTGGATGTGTTGCTTCAATCTGCAAAAGACACAAACTGCAACTTATTTAGTACTTACTCTGTTTTTAACTTATTCTGTTGTTTATCAGTTGTATGATTTGTTCTGGGAGCCAGTTTTCTGTCATTAATTACATCATTTGTTGGAGGAAAAAGCCTGAAGCAGAGCTTCACCTGATTGGTTGGTTGGTCCTCAGAGATGCTAAGTGCTCACACAGAGAGCCTCACACCCACATATGTACAAATATTGGCTGAAGTTGCTCGTTCTTTGGTATTTTACAGTGAATCCTTAACCTTTGGTTTGCAGGCTGGTTCTTTAGTCCTAAAGTCACTCAGGATTTGGTGCTGTTAGCCCCTCCCCTCATATACAGTTATTATGAAACTAATTAATAAAGAACTGAATATCTGATCAAACAGCAACAAGGTAAAAAAAATGACACGATCCACCAGAAATCACCAGCAGGAAACAATCTGTACTTTGTTTTTTAGTTTTTAGTCCAGTTTATTTACATGGACTTGATCTCGACTTGCAGCCAGCCTACCAGAGGCTCTAACCTAATCTAACCTAACCTAACCTAACATTAACCTAACCTAACCTAACCTAACCTAACATTAACCTAACCTAACCTAACATTAACCTAACCTAACCTAACCTAACCTAACATTAACCTAACCTAACCTAACATTAACCTAACCTAACATTAACCTAACATTAACCTAACCTAACCTAACCTAACATTAACCTAACCTAACTTAACCTAACATTAACCTAACCTAACCTAACATTAACCTAACATTAACCTAACCTAACCTAACATTAACCTAACATTAACCTAACCTAACCTAACATTAACCTAACCTAACCTAACCTAACATTAACCTAACCTAACCTAACCAAAGCCTAACCTAACCTAACCTAAGCCTAACCTAACCTAACCCTAACGTACCGTACCGTACCGTACCGTACCGTACCGTACCGTACCGTACCCTTACTCACAGTGGTCCAGTCTGACCTGTGCCTGTCTCTACCAGGAGCTTTTCGAACATGGCTAACCTCCAGAGCATCATGGACCACGCTGTTGCTGTTGCAAGAAAAGCTGGAGAGGTGAGAAGTCCTACTGCCTGATCCATTGTCCAGGTGATCCACTCTGTCCTTCTCAGTGATCTCTGTTCTGGGTCCTGAACCGGTCCACTGTGTTGGTTCCTGTGTCTATCAGGTGGTGCGGGAGGCTCTGAGTGATGACAGGAAGGTGATGATGAAGAGTTCAGCTGTTGATTTGGTGACTCAAACTGACCAGAAGGTGGAGCAGCTCATCATCCAATCAGTGAAGGAGAAGTTTCCCAGTCACAGGTACAGAGCTCACCTGTCTTTGTGTGAAAATGATATGGATTGATCAACTCAGGAGATAAGGACCATAGTCCACCGTCAGGCTCCTGGTTATTAACTGTAAGTTGGTGGACATTTGAGGAGGCTCCATCTTGTTGGAGGTGCCTCTTTAGACATCTCTGTAGGGTTCTTCAGAGTTTCATTTAGTTTAAGTTTCTGTACGCTCCACCTATGGACTAGTACCTTTAGTCCATCTGTAGAATCCCCCGTAAAGACCTCTAAAGACAACTCCATGGTCTCCTGTAACTAACCCATAAACATCTGGACACCTACCTCCACAAGTCCATCTGTAGGTTCCTCTGTAGTCCTCCACAGGTTCACCTGCAGGCTCCTCTGAGGGCACCTGTGTGGGTCTGTGTTGAAAAATCTCAAGGTAGGTCTGTAGATCCTCCATTCATCTGTTTGTAGGACCTTCATAGACTTACCTGTAGACGTCTCTGGCTGTGTCCAAACTCAACAAACAAACAAACAAATATTAGCTTAAAGGCAGTATTTGTAGAACTGATGGACCCACCTTACATACACGCTTTTTTCTGACAAGAATAATATTAAAAAAATACAAATAATAAAGCATTAACAACACAACCGCTTGAAACTTTTCATTTTTATATTTAAGACTCTTCTCTTTTCTCTCACTTCATCCACATTTATGGGCAGAAACAAATCTCTGGTCAACCCCTCCACAGCATTATGGGATATGGTGGGCCGAGAAGGATCCACCAGACCTGTCCCTGAAGTCAGGGAAAAGGACGTGCAGTTATCGACCGCATCCAAGGAGTCTGAGTGTGGACAGACTCTGTAGGACCTTCGTAGACTCACCTGTCGATGGACCTTTGTAGACTCACCTGTAGATGGACCTTTGTAGACTCACCTGTAGATGGACCTTTGTAGACTCACCTGTAGATGGACCTTTGTAGACTCACCTGTAGATGGACCTTTGTAGACTCACCTGTCGATGGACCTTTGTAGACTCACCTGTAGATGGACCTTTGTAGACTCACCTGTAGATGAACCTTTGTAGACTCACCTGTAGAT
>NW_013953924.1:31342-33464 GCF_001266775.1 Austrofundulus limnaeus | reverse complement strand
CTGTGCATCGTTCAACTATTCAGCACACTTTACACAAGGAGATGCAGTATGGGAGAGTGATGCAGACAGACGGACAGAGAGCTGTCCATGCTCAGAAACCATCAAACCTGAATGAACTAGAGATGTTTTGTAAAGAAGAATGGTCTAAAATACCTTCAGACACAATCCAGACTCTCATTAGAAGCTGGAGGAAGTGTTTAGAGGCTGTTATTTCTGTGAAAGGAGGACCTACTAAATATTGATTTAAGGGTTTTTATGGTGCCCAAATTTATGCACCTGTCTAATTTAGTTTAACCAATTATTGCACACTTTCTGTAAATTATATAAACTTTATTTCACTTCTCAAATATCACTGTGTTTGTCCTCTATATGATATATTTAACTGATGTTTTTAATCCAAACAATCAATGATTTATAAAGGAAAATCAGGAAAATTCACAAGGCTGCACAAACTTTCACAGCTCACTTCACACCACATGACATTTTTTAAGACCACAGCAAATTTATACTGAATAAAAACCTCTGAATGGTCTTATTTTAATTATTTTTTATTTATCCTTTATTTATACAGGAAGATCTCTTGAGACTCATTGTCTCATTTAAAGGGAGACCTGTTACATTCACCTCAACAAAGTAACAAAAACAATAATAATACAATTTACTTAACACTTCTAAAAATCAAGACCATACATCATCAAAGAAAGGGTTTTCATTGACAAGTGCAGGTGCTTATGGACAAAATTTCAAATCTGTTTATTAAAATCATAAACTCCCCAAGTGTGACCAAACTGGAGAGCTTGTTCCAGGTGTCGGGGCCAGAAGCTCAGTACGCACTGAAGGAACACTGAACGTAATAAAGTCCTGAGAACGAAGGCTGTGGTGGTGTTTTTACATGAAATATAACACGTTAAGTACGATGGAACCAGTCGAAGGATGGATTTATAAATGAAAGTGTACCAGTGTAAGAGTCTGAGGATGTAGAGGGCCATCTAAAGAATATAAGGTAGAATGGTGAGTGGGGGCTTTGCTACCTGAGGTAAAATGATGATTTCTATGTGCACAACTTTTCAAATGATTTAGCAATTGTAACTGATATACATATTTTTTAATTTTTAATTCTAATGTCTTGGAAAACCTTATACATGAATGATGCAGTACTGGACTGAAGTTATGGTAGGACTGGCCCTCATGAAATTGATTGATTGACTGATTGATTGATTGACTGATTGACTGATTGACTGATTGATTGACTGATTGACTGATTGATTGACTGATTGACTGATTGATGGTGCCTTTATTGTCATTGTACGAAGCACAATGAAATTACGTTTAAGAACAGCCATTCAAGAAGACACACACTACTATATCTACTAATCTACTAGTACTAGATTGGAGCAAGGGTAGGACTGGTTTTGATCTTTCAGTAGTCCAGAAGTGGTCAGCAGAAGTTGGAAATGTGTGTATTTGTTTGATAAGATGATGGTTCTGTTTTTGTGGGACTGAATGAAGTATACATATGTCTTAATCTAAGCTATAATGTGAGGAATGTGTTAGCCCTTAAAACACAGCAGGGTTTTAATCTGAAATCACTGTGGTCAGGAATAATATTTCCACAGGAAATCTACAGGGTACCTTCGGGGACTGGGCGAGTCTGGTACCTGGGACATGTTAAGTCTGCTGTGTTTCCTTGGTCAGGTGGAGGTGGGCGTGGTCTACAGCTGTCTTGAAGATAAGATGTTTACAGCGAGACGTGGAAAGGGAGCGTTCTGTAATGGAGAGCCACTTGCTGTTTCTGATCAGACTGGTTAGTCGTCAATGAATGAGTCATCAATACTTTTCTGAAAACAAACGGTGAGTTGTTGTTGTTGTTTTCAGACATCCAGCAGTCAATCATCTCTACAGAGTTTGGAGCCAACAGAGACCCAGAAGCTGTCGATAAAATCTTTTGCAGCCTCAGAAACATCTTGAGCCTTCCAGTACACGGGTAATACTATAGTACTAGTTCAGTATTTCTTCTGTCATACTGTAGTTATTGCTAATATTGTACAGGTGCTGGTCATAAAATTAGAATATCATGAAAAAGTAGATTTATTTCAGTAATTCCATTTAAAAAGTGAAACTT
>NW_013953924.1:26252-29942 GCF_001266775.1 Austrofundulus limnaeus | reverse complement strand
GAATATAATATACAAGTTTCACTTTTTAAATGGAATTACTGAAATAAATCTACTTTTTCATGATATTCTAATTTTATGACCAGCACCTGTACATCTTGTTTGTGACTACACGTTTCAGTGTGCGCGGTGCCGGCACCGCAGCCATCAACATGTGCCTGGTGGCTTCAGGCTGTGTTGAGGGCTACTATGAGATTGGGGTCCATGTGTGGGACATTGCTGCAGGGTCACTGGTGGTTTCAGAAGCTGGAGGAGTGCTGATGGACGTGGACGGTAAGGACAGTTTAGCAGCACCTTTTGGTACTTGCTGCTGGCCGTCTCTGAATGATGTTTTTGTGTTCAGGGGGAGAATTGGACCTGATGTCCAGGAGAATAATAGCTGCTAACAACAGAAGCATTGCAGAAAGACTGGTGAAAGAGATCACCCCCTTCAGGCCTCCTAGAGATGATTCTCCACCTCAGAAACTGTAACCACTTTCTTTGTTTTCACTTATAAACTTATTCTTTTAAACAAAACATCAGTGTTTTCATTTGGTCTCAGTGCTGGTGATGGGTCAGACCAGTGACTCGTAAGTGTTTCATACAGATTCAGTTCAGTTCAGTTTATTTACAGTAAATAGCACCAAGTCACAACTGTTGTCTCAGGGCACTGTACATAAAAACAACACAATAAATCTAAAGAAGCAGCAGACTGCACAGAATCTTTGCTTCATCACAGTCTCCATCCTGAGCAGCACACCTGCAGCAGAGAGGAAAAACTCCCTGCTAATCAGGAAGAAACCTCCAGCAGAACCAGGCTCAGGACAGGAGACCATCTGCCTCGACCGGCTGCTTGGAGGACAGGAAAGAGACAGACTGACACAGGACTGGTCCAGGTGTGTTTTCCTCTGGAAGAGAGACAAAGAAAACACGTTATTGATAAAAGTAATTATAACAAGCATGTAGAGGAGAGAGACAAAGACAACAGCAGAGTGAGGACATGTGGACAATACAGATCCACCTGTTTTATATGAGTGTTCATGAAATTTAAACAAAAAGTAAATCTAGAAACTTCTGGGTTCTTAGGGAGCTCCAACATCCATGTGCTTTCTTCTCTAAAGCCCAAAAGAACTTTAAGACTTGCTTTTATAATCATCTATAAAACATTTAGACATTTACCCTCTCCCTGGGCTGCCACCACATGGTGGTGGAGAGGTTTGAGTGTCCCAATGATCCTAGGAGCTATGTTGTCAGGGGCTTCATGCCCCCAGTAGGGTCACCCAAGGCAAACAGGTCCTAGGTGAGGGATCAGACAAAGTGGAGCCCAAAGACCCCTATGGTGAGTACCATAAATGGAGTCGGTGTTCCCTCACCCGTACGTGGGTCACCGGGGCTCCACTCTGGAGCCAGGCCTGGAGGTGGGGCACGTTGGTGAGAGTCTGGTGGCCGGGCTTTCACCCATGGAGACTGGTCGGGCACAGCCCGAAGAGGAGACGTGGGTCCCCCTTCCCATGGGCTCACCACCTGTAGGAGGGGTCGGATGCAATGTGTGTTGGGCAGTGGTCGAAGGTGAGTCCGATCCTCGGCTACAGAAGCTGGCTCTAGGGACGTGCAATGTCACCTCTCTGGTGGGGAAGGAGCCTGAGCTGGTGTGTGAGGCTGAGAGGGTCAGACTAGATATAGTTGGACTCACCTCGACGCACCGCTCTGGCTCTGGAACCAGTCTCCTCCAGAGGGGTTGGACACTCTTCCACTCTGGAGTTGCCCATGCTGAGAGGCACCGAGCAGGAGTGGGCATACTTATTGCCCCACCATCTTGGTGCCTGTACGTTGGGGTTCACCTCGGTGAACGAGAGGGTAGCCTCCCTCCGCCTACGTGTGGGGGCACGGGTCCTGACTGTTGTTTGTGCCTATGAGCCTAACAGCAGTTCAGATTACCACCCTTTCTGGAGTCCTTAGAGGAGGTGCTGGAGAGTGCTCCTAACGGGGACTCCCTTGTTCTGCTGGAGGACTTCAACGCTCACGTGGGTGATGACAGTGAGACCTGGAGAGGCGTGGTTGGGAGGAATGACCCCCCCCTGATTTGAACCTGAGAGGTGTTTTGTTGTTGGACTTCTGTGCTCATCATGGATTGTCCATAACCAACACCATGTTCAAACATAAGGGTGTCCAGATGTGCTCTTGGCACCAGGACACCCTAGGCCGCAGTTCGATGATCGACTGTTGTTGTTTCATCTGATCTGCAGCTGCATGTTTTGGACACTCAGGTGAAGAGAGGGGCGGAGCTGTCAACTGACCACTACCTGGTGGTGAGGTGGCTCCGATGGTGGGGAGGATGGTGGTCAGACCTGACAGACCCAAACGTATAGTGAGGGTCTGCTGGGAACGTCAGTCAGAGTCTCCCATCAGACGGAGCTTCAACTCACACCTCCAGGAGAACTTTGAACACGTTCCGGGGGAGGTGGGGGACATTGAGTCTGAGTGGGCCATGTTCTGTACCTCCATTGTTGAGGCGACTTACCTGAGCTGTGGTTGTCGGTGCCTGTCATGGTGACAACCCTCGAACCCGCTGGTGGACACCGGCGGTGAGGGATGCTGTCAGGCTGAAGAAGGAGTCCTATCAGGTCTTTGTGGCCTGTGGGACTCTGGAAGCAGCCGATAGTTATCAGCAATCCAAGCGGATTGCGGCTCGAGTGGTTGCTGAGGCAAAAACTTGGGCATGGGAGGAGTTCAGAGAGGCCATGGAAAAAGACTTCCGTACGGCTTCGAGGTGATTCTGGTCCACCATCCAGCGTCTCGGGGGGTGCGGGGGGAGCAGTTCACCACCAACACTGTTTATGGTGGGGATGGTGCGCTGCTCACCTCAACTCGGTACGTTGTGGTTCGGTGGGCAGAATACTTTGAAGACCTCCTCAATCCTACCAATGTCTTCCTATGAGGAAGCAGAGCCTGAGGACCCTGGGTCGGACTCTCCAATGTCTGGTGCCGAGGTCACTGAGGTGGTCAAAAAGCTCCTCGGTGGCAGGGCGCGGGGGGTGGATGAGATTCACCCAGAGTTCCTTAAGGCTCTGGATGTTGTGGGGTTGTGTTGGTTGATGCAACTCTACAATATCATGTGGACATCGGGCGCAGTTCCTCTGGATTGGCAGACCGGGGTGGTGGTCCCCCTATATAAAAAGGGGGACCACAGAGTGTGTACCAACTATAGGGGGATCACACTTCTGAGCCTCCCTGGTCAGGTCTATTCACGGGTCCTGGAGAGGAGGGTCCATTAGATAGTTGAATCTCAGATTCAGGAAGAGAAGTGTGGTGTTCGTCACACACACACACACACACACAGACACACACACACACAGACACACACACACAGACACACACAGACATCCTTTTACTTGCATCAAACTGAAAACATTGTATTGACTTCCATTCATTTCTGTAACAATTTATGTCTAACCCAGACATTTTCCTTAAAATTAATCATTACTGGTCTGTAGTTAACTCTAACCTGAACCAGATCTATAGTTAACTCTAACCTGAACCAGATCTATAGTTAACTCTAACCTGAACCAGATCTATAGTTAACTCTAACCTGAACAGATCTATAGTTAACTCTAACCTGAACAGATCTATAGTTAACTCTAACCTGAACCAGATCTATAGTTAACTCTAACCTGAACCAGATCTATAGTTAACTCTAACCTGAACCAGATCTAT
>NW_013953924.1:22792-23886 GCF_001266775.1 Austrofundulus limnaeus | reverse complement strand
TAGTTAACTCTAACCTGAACCAGATCTATAGTTAACTCTAACCTGAACCAGATCTATAGTTAACTCTAACCTGAAACAGATCTATAGTTAACTCTAACCTGAACAGATCTATAGTTAACTCTAACCTGAACCAGAACTTAATTCACACCACACCTCTAAACCTAACTACTGTAGTAAAGCACAGCAGAGCTGCACAAAATGTGAGGACTGGAAAAATGTCCTGACTGTCTGAACCCACTGATGGACGGACGGTTCTCTCTGAAACAGAAACAAGTACACATTGAACTACACACCCATCCACTCACACATCCACACAGCACTCTACTAGATCTTTCTACAAAGCTAATCCAGATAAATCCATCTATGGAGACTGATCGGTGCTTTAAATCACTGTTTCCAGCTGTCACCGTGTAGGAGGCAGGGGACACCTGGACAGGTCTCCAGTCCATCAGAGGGACACAAACAACCATTCACTCACACTAACAGCTAGGGACAGTTACCACTGGACCTGTTGTTGTTGTGAGAAAACCCACAAGTGCACAGAGAGAATGATAAAAATAAAGGACATGCAGCAGCACTTTCACACTTTCCAGAAATATTCTCTTGTTCAGCTTGTAGACAAATAAATGATTCACTTCACTGAGAACTGGAGCAGAAACAACTAACACACAAAATCCACACAAACCTGTAAACACACACACACACACACACACACACACAACCTGTAAACACACACACACAACCTGTAAACACACCTCAGCGGAGCAGTAAACAGCAGTGAAACTAGTTGTAAGATGAATTTTGTGCTAACCTGGACTGATCAAAATAAACTCGGTCAGGAGGAGCTCAGTTCATCTAAAGCACAACAACATGATGATGCCAGACAGATGATTTACTACACAACTTTATTTATAAAGCACTTTTAAACAACCACAGCTGCAACAAAGTGTTGTACATCAAATCACAACATGAAAAACACAAAACAAAGAAATGAAGGTTTGTGTTGTAGGACCGGACAGAAATGAACTGAAGGCAATACACTGGCCTAATAGGGTTAGAAACACAACTGTGTGTGTGTGTGTGTGTGTGTGTGT
>NW_013953924.1:17903-21792 GCF_001266775.1 Austrofundulus limnaeus | reverse complement strand
AATCACACACAGTGTGTTGTAATCACATACAGTGTGTGTGTGTTGTAATCACACACAGTGTGTTGTAATCACATACAGTGTGTTGTAATCACATACAGTGTGTTGTAATCACACACAGTGTGTGTGTGTTGTAATCACACACAGTGTGTGTGTGTTGTAATCACATACAGTGTGTGTGTGTTCTAATCACACACAGTGTGTGTGTGTTGTAATCACATACAGTGTGTTGTAATCACACACAGTGTGTGTGTGTTGTAATCACACACAGTGTGTTGTAATCACACACAGTGTGTTGTAATCACATACAGTGTGTGTGTGTTGTAATCACATACAGTGTGTGTGTGTTCTAATCACACACAGTGTGTGTGTGTTGTAATCACATACAGTGTGTTGTAATCACATACAGTGTGTTGTAATCACATACAGTGTGTTGTAATCACATACAGTGTGTTGTAATCACATACAGTGTGTTCTGAACCCAGAGTTTGAGACAACAGTGAAGAACAGGAAGTGAAGAACAGGAAGTGAAGAACAGGAAGTGAAGAACAGGAAGTGGAGAACAGGAAGTGGAGAACAGGAAGTGAAGAACAGGAAGTGAAGAATAGGAAGTGAAGAATAGGAAGTGAAGAACAGGAAGTGAAGAACAGGAAGTGAAGAACAGGAAGTGTAGAACAGGAAGTGAAGAACAGGAAGTGTAGAACAGGAAGTGTAGAACAGGAAGTGAAGAACAGGAAGTGTTTGCAGGAGAACTCAGACAAGCTGAAACACCAGAGGAACACTGAACTACAACCAGTGGTTAGGAGAGGGTCGCTGGTTCCATTCCGTGTTCCACCGTCTGTCTTTGTGTCCATGGGCAAGACACTACACCCACCATGCTACAGTGTAGCTTACCACCATCAGTGAATGAATGAATGAATGAATGAATGAATGACAGTATTTTACAGTCTACATGTTTCCAGTCTTGTCTTTGGTTTTTCCTGATCACTGATCAGGGTGATGATGTCACCTCAGCCTTACAGTAGATGTTACCCAGCATGCACTGGGACAGTAGTCTGTGTGTTTAATGTTCTGGTCCTCATGAGTTCACATTTGTCAGCTGCATACCTCACTGTTCTGCTCCGAGTGCTGTCCCAGTTTGAAGACTCCTCCTCCTGCAGCTGATAAACTGTTCATCTGAGGAGTGGGTCCTCACCAGCTGAGGGTCCTCACCAGCTGAGGATCCCAGGACTCAAAGCTCAGTCCTCTGGATGTGGAGAACCAGCAGCTCTACTCTGAGTCCCTCCTGGATGACTCAGTCACTACCCAAAGCTCCTGACCATAGATGAGGGTAGGAACGTAGACGGACTGGTGAACTGAGAGCTTCACCTTCTGGTTCAGTTCTCTGTTCTTCTGAAGTTGTTCCAGTAAAAAGATGTGGAAACACAAACTGATCACTGTGGTCATGTAGTGTGCTCACATCAGGTGAAGGGTAGACCGTCTCATTTCACAGCAGGTTCAGGCAGCCTACCTGGACTGGGAAAGACCTGGCCCACCTGGTCCAGGTGGGCTACGTGCTCATGAGGACCCAGCCCTTGGATCCTGCCAGGTGACATCATCAGAGGAACGCTGGACTTCCTGTTTTGTTATATACCTTGATGAGAAACTTTTAAAGATTATCATATTAGTGATGATGTCACTGTTTATTACCTGTTATTGTTTATTGATGATGTTTATTCATGTTATGTACTGATGACATGTTTATCAATATAATCCAGTGAAGTTCATCTATGTATCTAATAAAAGTCAAAACTGTTCTTTGTTACGAGACCCTGAGATATTTTCTGTGTCTTCAGACACACCTGACCTGTTAGCTCCAGTCTTCATCAGAGGTACCACAGCTGAGGTGTGGAGGTGGTGATGTCATCACAGCTGATGTGTGGAGGTGGTGACGTCATCACAGCTGATGTGTGGAGGTGGTGACGTCATCACAGCTGATGTGTGGAGGTGGTGATGTCATCACAGCTGATGTGTGGAGGTGGTGATGTCATCATCACAGCTGATGTGTGGAGGTGGTGACGTCATCACAGCTGATGTGTGGAGGTGGTGACATCATCACAGCTGATGTGTGGAGGTGGTGATGTCATCATCACAGCTGATTTGTGGAGGTGGTGATGTCATCATCACAGCTGATGTGTGGAGGTGGTGACATCATCACAGCTGATGTGTGGAGGTGGTGATGTCATCATCACAGCTGATTTGTGGAGGTGGTGATGTCACCACAGCTGATGCGTGGAGGTGGTGACGTCACCACAGCTGATGTGTGGAGGTGGTGACGTCATCACAGCTGATGTGTGGAGGTGGTGACATCATCACAGCTGATGTGTGGAGGTGGTGATGTCATCACAGCTGATGTGTGGAGGTGGTGACATCATCACAGCTGATGTGTGGAGGTGGTGATGTCATCAACACATACTGACAAGCCCACAGCGCCTCCTGCTGGCCTCAGTACTGCAGGATGGTCCTGTGTAGGCCTGTGGTTCCTCTCTGAGGATGGTTCTGGATCTTTCTGGGTCCATGACATGATTTTCCTGTTTGCGGTGCTCCCTGATGGCTCACACTGTGTCTTCTTCCAAAGCCTGGTCTTATTTGGTTTGTTTTAGTCTTTCTTCTGTTTCTTTCTCACATTGTTTTTGATGTTCTTGTTTTCTTGTAGCCACGGACCGTCCCGTCTCTCCTGTGTGTTTCACATGTACAGCATGGTATTTCACATGTCACACCACATTTGTTATGTGGATGTGTTTGTACCTGCAGCTGTTTGATGATTGAGCTGTTCCTTCAGATATGTTTTATAATCACCATCCATTTGTTTCCTGTTTTTTCTGGTTTGTATTTTCCCTTTGGTTTTAGTCTTCTTTGTTCTTCCTGTTTTCCACAGTTTTATAGCTCATAATGTAGATTAACAGTCCTTTAGTGTTTTTTAATGTTTTTCTTTCTTTTTTCTCATCTTCATCTGTTACCATCTGTGTAATCGTACAGTTCACTGATGGTTTGTGTGAGAAGCTCAGAGGTTCTGGAACACTGGTGTTGTCCACAGACCTGTCCCAGTGTTCAGGGTCGATGTAAAGACGTTCTTCTCCACGTCGTCCATGAAGAACCTGATGACCAACGAAGGGTCCAACATGGTTCTGTGAACCTGCTGCTTCACCATCACAACTAACTGTTCTGTTTGTTTGTTTGAAGTGACAGGAAGTAACCGTGTCTCCTAACAGGAAGTGTTTCAGATGATCATCGATGAACTTATTGATATGATTAATGAACTGAATAAATAAAATAAACTGTAAGCAGGTTTTTAAAGTCATCAGACCATTCATTAAAAGAACAAAAATATAATTTAACATCTAAACCCTAACCTTTTTTTGTTCCTTCTTCTTTTTAAACTTCTTTTCTTTATTTGCACCATCCTTTTCTCTTATGTGTAAGTTTGTTTGTTTGTTTGTTTGAAATATTGTTTGTACATTGTGTTATTTTGTGTGTTCTTTGTTGTTTAATAAAAAAAAAGAACAATAATATGTCCTCAGGACTGGGTTTAAACCGGGTCAGGACTGGGTTTAGGACTGGGTTTAAACCGGGTCAGGACTGGGTTTAGGACCGGGTTTAAACCGGGTCAGGACTGGGTTTAGGACTGGGTTTAAACCGGGTCAGGACTGGGTTTAGGACCGGGTTTAAACCGGGTCAGGACTGGGTTTAGGACTGGGTTTAAACCGGGTCAGGACTGGGTTTAGGACCGGGTTTAAACCGGGTCAGGACTGGGTTTAGGACTGGGTTTAAACCGGGTCAGGACTGGGTTTAGGACCGGGTTTAAACCGGGTCAGGACTGGGTTTAGGACTGGGTTTAAACCGGGTCAGGACT
>NW_013953924.1:13390-16441 GCF_001266775.1 Austrofundulus limnaeus | reverse complement strand
CATCCATCATCCATCCATCCATCATCCATCCATCAATCATCCATCCATCATCCATCCATCATCCATCCATCATCCATCCATCATCCATCATCCATCCATCATCCATCCATCATCCATCCATCCATCATCCATCCATCATCCATCCATCCATCATCCATCCATTCATGAAGCATCCATCCATCAATCATCCATCCATCCACCATCCATCAATCATCCATCCATCAATCATCCATCCATCAATCATCCATCATCCATCCATCATCCATCCATCACCCATCCATCAATCATCCATCATCCATCCATCCATCATCCATCCATCAATCATCCATCCATCATCCATCCATCATCATCCATCCATCATCCATCCATCATCCATCCATCAATCATCCATCAATCGTCCGTCCATCCATCATCCATCCACCCATCCATCCATCATCCATCCATCATCCATCCACCCATCCATCCATCATCCATCCACCCATCCATCCATCATCCATCCATCCATCATCCATCCATCATCCATCCATCAGCCATCATCCTTCCATCCATCCACCCATCCATCATCCATCCATCCATCATCCATCCATAATCCATCCACCCATCCATCCATCCATCATCCATCCATCCGTCATCCATCCATCAGCCATCATCCATTCATCCTTCATCCATCATCCATCCATCCATCATCCATCCATCCATGAAGCTTCCATCCATCAATCATCCATCCATCATCCATCCATCATCCATCCATCCATCAATCATCTGTCCATCAATCATCCATCCATCCATCATCCATCCAACAATCATCCATCCATCATCCATCCATCAATCATCCATCCATCATCCATCCATCCATCATCCATCCATCCATCATCCATCCATCAATCATCCATCCATCCATCATCCATCCATCATCCATCCATCATCCATCCATCCATCCATCATCCATCCATCCATCCATCATCCATACATCCATCCATCTGTCTATGGTCTGAAGTCAGCCTATTAATAGTTCATAATGTTTGTGTAGTTTGTGTAGTTTGTGTATCATCAGGCTCAGTTTGTACAGGTAACTTTCATCATTAAAGCAAACATCTGGTCTCAGCAGGTGTTTACACTCATCTTAAACTTCATGATATAATAAATAAAATAAACTTTATCACTGTCCAGCTGAGGTCATCTGTCTGTCTCCATGGTTACTGAATGATAAACAAGAAAAACCTGAACTTGTTATCTTGTGATAACGAGTTGTTATGTTGTTATCAGGAGAAAACAGCTGCTGTCAGCTGGGGCCAACTGTTCACATTTCCTTTACATATTACTGATCAACATGTGCAGAGCTGAATTCAGTTTATAGAGCGCCAAATCACAACAGTTGTCTCAGGGTACTGTACACAACAACAACAAAAACAACAACACAAACAATAACAAAACAAACAGAAAAAACTAGATCTAAAGAAGCAGCAGATTGTGTTCAATGTTCACTTCATCACAGTCTGCATCCTGAGCAGCACACAGGAAAAACTGCCTTCAACAGGAAGAAACATCCAACAGAACCAGAACCAGAACCAGGACCGGCTGGGTTTGGGGACAGGAAAGAGACACAGAAGGACTGGTCCAGGACTGGTCCAGGTCTATTGTCCTCTGGAAGAGAAACAAAGATAGAAATAATAAGAATAAACATGTAGAGAAGAGAGACTAAAGACAACAGCAGAGTGAGGAAATGTGCTCAGTTTGTGCTCCAGCAGTCTAAGTCTATAGCAGCAGAAACTGATTTTATATCAAGAGTCTGTGATGCTGTGCAGATTCTCTGTCAGCCAGGACATGGCCAGAACAAAATAAATTCCTAACAAAACAACCAAACTTCTTCTTTATTTGTTTGCCTGGCTCATAAAAGAAAAAGGTGAGAACTTGAAGCAAAATGACCATCACAGTTGATTGCATTGACCCGCTTAAAGAATGGGATNGGGTTTAAACCGGGTCAGGACTGGGTTTAGGACCGGGTTTAAACCGGGTCAGGACTGGGTTTAGGACCGGGTTTAAACCGGGTCAGGACCGGGTTTAGGACCGGGTCTATCAGCAGGGGGCGGTATGGAGCCACCCTCGGAGCAGCCGACATTAAAACAGAAGAAGAAGAAGCATTTCCGGTCGGAACCTGCTTCAGTTTTTTTTTTAATTTTTCTCGCTACGTGTCCCTCGTGTGTCCTGGTCCTGGTCCTGGTCCTGTGTCCCTCAGTGTCTCTGAGATGCGGGTCCCGGCTACGGGACTCTGCGGGTCCTCTGTGTTTGTCTGCGTGTCTCTGCTGGTCTTTGTGGTCCCCTCTCTGACCGCCTGGGACGCGGATTTGGAGCTGCTGGACCTGGTGGAGGAGATCCCCCAGACCTTCTACCAGTTCCTGAACCTGGACCAGGTCAGTACTGAGACCAGAGACTCCGATGTGTCCCACTTTCACAGACAGTGCCCGTTTATTACATCCTTTACGGTCAGGCTTCTGTGCGCATGCGCAGTGACTTCCTGTATGAATGAGTCTGTTATTAAAACAAGCAGCTGTGGACTACAGTCCTCATAAAACATGTTGGTCAACAAGAGTCCAGAACCTTCAGCTGCTAAAGAAACCTGACTGGGACTGACTGGGTGACTGGGTGAGTCACTGGGTGACTGGGTGAGTGACTGGGACTGACTGGGACTGACTGGATGAGTGACTGGGACTGACTGGGTGACTGGGTGAGTGACTGGGACTGACTGGGACTGACTGGATGAGTGACTGGGACTGACTGGGTGACTGGGTGAGTGACTGGGACTGACTGGGACTGACTGGATGAGTGACTGGGACTGACTGGGTGACTGGGTGAGTGACTGGGACTGACTGGGACTGACTGGATGAGTGACTGGGACTGACTGGGTGACTGGGTGAGTGACTGGGACTGACTGGGACTGACTGGATGAGTGACTGGGACTGACTGGGTGACTGGGTGAGTGACTGGGACTGACTGGGACTGACTGGATGAGTGACTGGGACTGACTGGGTGACTGGGTGAGTGACTGGGACT
>NW_013953924.1:11392-13380 GCF_001266775.1 Austrofundulus limnaeus | reverse complement strand
ACTTTACCTAATGGAAGCATATATAAAATAAAGAGGTTTGGTCCAAGCACTGAACCCTGAGGAACTCCATGACTAACTCTGGTGTAAGAAGAAGATTCATTAACATTAACAAACTGAAATCTATCAGTTAAATAAGAGTCAAACCATTTTAGAGCTGTTCCTGTAATCCTAATATCAAGTTCAAGTCTACGTAATAAAATATTGTGATCAATTGTAAAGAACGTAACTCTGAATTAAACCAAGGAGTCGGCTTCCTCCGATCAATAACTTTCTTTTTCAGTGGAGCAATTTCATTAAGAGAGGTTTGCATTAAAGTTGTAATATTACCAACAAGACCATCTAAGGTACTGCTCTTACTGATGCTGGAACACTGTGGGGCCTGTAACGCTCTTAATGATGCTGCAAGCTTCTTTGGTTTTGTTGGTTGAGAACCTGTAGAACAGGGATCATCAATTATGGTCCTCGAGGTCCGCAGCCCTGCATGTTTGACTTTTTCCCTTCTCTAAAACACCTGATTCAGTCAGTGAATTACCTCTTCTAAGTTCTGCAGAAGCCTGATAATATTCTATTCATTCAAATCAGGTGTGTTGGAGCAGAGAAACAAGTAAAACATGCAGGGCTGCGGCCCTCCAGGACCGGAATTGATGATCCCTGCTGTAGAAGAAGCTAATCAAGGTGTGCTTCGATTAAAACCAGAGATTTCCAATTGCCTTATCAAAGAGACATCCTAACCAGAGGTAGACACAAGGATATTTTTCAGGTTGTCCAGCGGACAACCTATTGACAAAACCTGGTTGTCCGCAAGAATCTCAAGAAAAATGTAATTTAACCAATATATTGTTCTGTAGACAAAGTTTATTATATATAATTGTTCTCAGTCAGCCAGGTTGACAGGATCTGTGTGAATAAAACTTCCTCTTCTTTTAAATAAAGTATTTAAGGCTCAGGGAGTAAAGCAGCAAAAATGTTGCTAATAAAATCTAGAGGTTACCAACATTCATCAACTTCTTTCTGCTCATAGGTCAAACATTTTCACTTAAATATGAGTATACTGTGTACATGACCTTATTAAAAGTTACAGTTTAGTGTTCTGCTTGGTTTTACCAAGTTTTTTCTCCCTTTCATTTTTACAAATGACGGACACCCACGGCAGAGAACTTTAATCAAGGTCTTCTTTTCTTGGTTGTCCACTGGACAACAGGAGACAGGGTCTGGTTGTTCGAAATGAAAATAGGCTGTCTCGGACAACCTAAACAATGGTTCTGTCTACCCCTGCTAAATATAAAACAATGACTTGACGAAACCCAGGCCCCAAACCATGGGCCCTCCACCACCATGCTAACAGTTGTTGTGCTGTTTTCTGCTGTGCATTCTGGGTAAACATCTGTCCTTTTGTCTCGTGTCCAAAGAACATTGATCCAGAGATCTTTTGTTTCATTAGGATGAAAATTTGACCCTGTGTCCCTCACACAGGTCCAGGTCCTATCGTGACTTTTAATCCACTAAAAGAGTCCAATCTCTCTCCTGTCCTGTGTCTCTGTTGTCCCTTGTCTCTCCTGTCTTGTGTCTTTTTTGTCCTGTGTCTCTCTTGTCTCTCAGGATGCGTCTGCAGCAGAGATAAAGAAAGCATACCGTCGGCTATCCCTGATTTTGCATCCTGACAAGAACAAAAACGAAAATGCTGAAACTCAGTTCAGACAGGTGAGAAAACACAGCAACAACAACTCGAACAATAAAAACACCTGCAAACAATAACAACAATACCAAAAATTCATAAAACTCAACTAGCAAACATGAAAGTGTAGCTCACCTATCAAAAGCTGACGTTCACTTTGTTTTCAGCTGGTGGCCATTTATGAAGTTCTGAAGGACGAGGAGCGACGGCACAGGTAAGGGACAGAAGACAGAATATGAGACATGTCATGATAAGACACAGACAGTTCAACACATGTCACAATAAAGACAAAGACATGTCACAATAAAGACAA
>NW_013953924.1:6840-11382 GCF_001266775.1 Austrofundulus limnaeus | reverse complement strand
GAACATTCATGAGGTACTTTACATTGACTGTTTATGGTTGAGTGTGGGCGTGTAGAGGGTAGAACCTGAGGAGGACCTCGTTCACAAACTCTGACGTGTGGCTGTGATTTATAAAGGACAGATGTAGAAAAATGCGTACGTACGGTTTTATAAATCTGAATTTTTTTTGGCGTACACCATTTCTGCCTTTTGGCCGTACGTCCACTTTTAGTATGGTTTCCACGCAATCCTTTATAAATGAGACCCCTGGTGCTTCAGTATATTCAGGTAGTCAGCTGACCTCATTCTTTGAGCTGAACCTAGACCTGACCACCTGCAGCAACCTTATGGTAAATGAACTGTACTTACCAAGCACCTTTCTATCCAACCAGGAACCTGAAAGCTCTTCACACAACTATCTGGTTCTTCATTTATCCATTCACACAGCATTTTATTAGGTCTCTACAAAGCTTTCATGTACAAATCAGTGCTAATCACATTCATACACTGATGGGACACACATCAGGGGCATTGGGGGTGAAGTGTTTTGCCAAAGGACACAACAACTGAGACAGTTGGAAGGGGGTATCGAACCGGCAACCTTCCGGTTCCAGGATGACTCTTCAAACCACACTGCCACAGCCGCCTACCATAGACCTTAGTTAAATCCAGGTGGACACCTGTTGTTTTGGCCAGGCAGTGTATTACAATAAACATTTTAGAGTAGACTGTTCCCTTTATCCAATCAGAGTCAAACACATTCTCGTCATCCAATCAGGACAGAGAATGGTCTTGTCAGCCAATTGAAGCTGTGGGATTTCCCATCATTCAATCAGGGTGAGTCCTGAAGCTGAACAGGTGTGTGGTTGCAGGTATGATGACATCCTGGAGAATGGGCTTCCTGATTGGCGGCAGCCAGTCTTTTACTACAGACGAGTGAGGAAGATGAGCAATGCTGAGCTTGGCTTCCTTCTCTTCCTCATCCTCACTGTAGGACACTATGCTGTCATCTGGTCTATCTACTTGGAAAAGCAGCTGGTGAGTTAACCACTTAGAGCACAGAGCAGCCATACGCATCACAGCGTGTCATGTGACCTGAGCTCCATGTTTCCAGGACGAGTTGCTGAGTAAGAAGAAAAAAGAGAAGAAGAAGAAGTTGAGCTCCAGACCTGCAGAGGAACTCAAGTGGACTGGTTCTGACAGGTTAGCGTTTGACATCACCACTGCTTGACTTCCTGTTTATTACTCTGTTTGTTATTGTTTGGTTGTTATTTCAGGAACCAGGAACGACCTCACTGGCAAGACATCCTTCCTCTGAAGCTCAGCATCTGGCTTTACTTGTCCATCAAAAGCCTGCCTCAGACACTCCAGGTGGGCCCTCATCCCAGTTAGCACCTTTAGTTTATATGACGTTGACTGTTCTGCTAACAGCATATTGACAACACTGTCAATGTTCTTGCTATCATGCCGATGATAAGTGGACTCTATTTATATAGCACATTCTATCAAACAGGATACTCAAAGTGCTTTACACTACAACCTGTGTCCTCATTTACCCATTCACACAGCACTCTGTTGGATCTCAATGCAAAGCTCATACTGGTGAATCAGTCTACAGAGACTAATCACTGCTTTAAATCACATCCATTCATGGTTAGTGGGGGTTCACTGCCTTGCCCAGGGACACTTCGACATGTGACAGAATAGCGGGAAATCAAACTGCACACCCTCACATTAGAGGAACAACTCCCCTAACCACTCTACCACAGCCGTAAAAAGCTGCCATCTCAGTTGATGTTCTTGGTATCATGTCACTGGTTCTTGTCTCAGTTGATGTTCTTGGTATCATGTCAATGGTTCTTTTCTCAGTTGATGTTCTTGGTATCATGTCACTGGTTCTTGTCTCAGTTGATGTTCTTGGTATCATGTCACTGGTTCTTGTCTCAGTTGATGTTCTTGGTATCATGTCACTGGTTCTTGTCTTAGTTGATGTTCTTGGTGTCATATTGTTCTGTCTTGCAGGAGGTGAAGCAGTATTATGAGGACTACCAACAGATTAAGCAGCAGCAGAAAGATGAGGCGGAAGCTGAACATGAAGCTGCTACCAGTAAAAACGTTACCAGTTCTTTCATATCTTTTTTATCTAACAGAAACAATAACCCAACAGTTTGATTCCAACTGCAGGAGAGAAAAGACCAAAGGTCAAGAAACCCAAACAGGACTTTCCAGTTTACCAAGCCTCTTCAGAAACTCAGAACTACCAGAAGTATGAGACGACCACGTCTATTGAAGACATTGAAGACCAGATGGATGATTGGCTGCAAGATCGCAAAGCTGCCAAGAGGAAGGTGTGATCTTGTTTGTCTTTGATCTGAACTCAGTTTGTCTTCAGCCTGTCCACTGTTAGTCTTCCCTCTGTCCTCAGTCTGTCCTTCCTGTCAGTCCTCTGTCTGTCTTGTTGTCATCAGACTGTGTTTTTGTCTTCAGGCTACTGACTGGACGGAGGACGATCTAAGTGTCCTGAGCAGGTTGATGGTTAAATTCCCTGGAGGGTCTCCAGGTCGGTGGGAGAAGATTGCTCATGAAATGGGGCGCTCAGTTTCTGATGTGAGTTGGTTTTAAATGTTCTTGTTTATTTAGTTTTTACTTTATTTTAATTGAACTTTTTTTTATTTTCAATCAAATACAAGTTAATATTAAAACAAATAAAGCAAATGACTGCAGGATAAATAAGACTTAACTTGTAAAACTTGTAAATTAACTTGTAAAACATATGAAAAAACTATCAGATATATGTACAAAAATGGAAGAAAGAAAGAAAAAAAATCAACAAAGATAACCTTTCTGTGGAAATTTGGTTGGTGTTTATGGGGGTTAAGATTAGTATTCAGTATTGAGTGTAATGGGTTTAATTACAGATAAACTGTTTCCATTTTTTCCAATATTGTTCACATTTTGCTGAGGAATATCTGAGGGAAAAAGTCAGTCTCTCCATAATTTAAAGTTCCTGTGTTATGTCCATCCACTCCAGAACTGTAGGTGAATCCTCTCTTAACTGTTTTCTTATTATTGCCTTTTTGCTGGCTGTTTGTAGTGTTTGTAACAGGTATCTGTCTCGTTTCCTCAGGCCAGTTGGGCTGTTGCCCCGCTCTTCCAGCTGTAGTCCAGTGATCTGTTTAGTGATCTTCTTCACTTCTGTCCAGTAGGGGGAGATCTTATATATATGTTTGTCTGAAACCAAATATATTCTATTTTTCATGTTCTTCACGAGAAAGAAGAGTTTCCTGCCAAAAAATTACATCCAGCTTTTCACGTTTCAGTTTAGCTGTGATTTAACTTTTTTAATGGGATTGTGCAGACTGTTCAGATTAAGGGTCATGAAATTATAGTTTTGTCTCTTCATTGGTTCTTTAAGAAGATAGAGGTTTTCACAGAGTTTAAAATCAACCAACTTGTTGGTTTGAACATAGAATGTTGATTTTAACAATAATGAACAATAAAAACAATGTAAACATGAACAACAGAACACAGGTGACCTCCATTTCTGAAGTGCAATACTCACTTCAAAGTTGTGAGGGGGTTCGTTGAACTCAAAGCAGCCCCTCACAGTGCAGACCTGAGTCTCGGTCCTGAGTCTGATCAACCAGAGCAGCACACATTAAGGTAAAGATCAAGCAGTTTTCAGGTCATAGTTCCAGTGTGAGAAGAGGATACCCAGTATATTAGTGATAATAAGTGGCTGGGTCTCTGCTCTCGTTGAAATTCCTCTAATTCTTCCTGAATGTGTTTCAGTCTTGCTCCTCTGTTGTGGTGTGTTGTACCTGCACTTTCCCAGCTGGTTGTGTGGTTATCTTCTCCGTGGGCTTTGTCACAGGGGTCAGAGTTCTGTGTCGATCCCTCCTCGTTGACTTAGGTCTGCTGCAGCCTCCTGTGCATCTTTGTAGATCACTGTTCCTGTGCTAAGCTGGACATGAAGCCCAGGCGGTGAAGTGTCTGGAATCAGATGTTGTTTTCTTTCAGCGCTCTTCTAATGGGGATGTAGGCCTTTCTCTTTGTCAGCGTATCATTGAGGTAGTCTTGTTCAACGTTAACGTGTTTCCCATGTACAGAATGTTCTTTTTTGTCCAGCAGATCGAAGTACAAGTTCTTTTGTTTTAAGCTCAAGGAAAGATCTCACTGTGGATCTGGGGGCAGACTCTTGTGGAGGATTGGGGTTGAGAGAGTGATGCATCTTACGTTCACACTGCAGGCAAATCCGAATTTTTTATGACAGTCTGAACGAGACAAATCCCTTTTTTTCAAATCCGACCCAGGCCGTTTCAGTATGTGGTTTTAAATCGGATACGTATCAGGGGTCGGATTTACAAAACTGGCGTACGCACAATTTGAGCCCAGAAACCTGCGTACGCCACTTTGTACACCAAGGTTGTGATTTATAAAATCCTAACGATGTGAAAATGTGCCTCACAGATCTGACCCTCACAGCTCTGACCCTCAGAGGTCTGACCCTCACAGCTCTGACCCTCAGAGGTCTGACCCTCACAGGTCTGACCCTCACAGCTC
>NW_013953924.1:3127-5840 GCF_001266775.1 Austrofundulus limnaeus | reverse complement strand
GGTAGAACCTGAGGAGGACCTCGTGTTCAAACTCTGACGTGTGGCTGTGATTTATAAAGGACAGATGTAGAAACGTGTGTACGTACGGTTTTATAAATCGGAAGGTTTTTGGCGTACGTTCACTTTTAGTGTGGTTTCCACACAATCCTTTATAAATGAGAGCCCTGATGTTTTCAAAGTGACTGCAGTGTGAACGCTCATGTCACATTCATCTGACTTTTTCATCAGGAGGAGGGGCTGAAGGATCGATAAGACACTAACCTGAAGTCTCGCTGTTTAAATCTGTAGCTCCGTGTGTTTACAGCTCCAAAACACAAGTCCAGTTGATTCATCTTTTTACTTTTCATTAGTTTGATAATAACATGTCCAGCCTGGGTCGGAGCGTATCCATCCTAAAGTTACTCAGTCCATACTTTTTTCCAGCTCGTAGTTTCGTTAAAAAAAAAAAAAAGCTTCACTGGAGCATCCCGGTCAGAGGCAGCTTCAGATATAAACACTGAACTAAAGAAGCAGGTCAGATAATTATTTAATCTGATCTGATTAAACAACAACTTCAGATTCGATGTGTAACATGTAGCATCCATGCTAGCTCTGTAAACAAACCAGCTGATGAGACTTTTACTGCACATGTGTGTCACATCAGAGCTGTGTAGAGTTCACACAGAGTCTGACAGGTCACATTAAAATGTAACGTTCACACAAAGATCAGCAGTGAGCAGAAGACCTGCAGTGTGACCATGGTCTCTGTGATCTTGGGGAGGTGTTGGTGAGGGCCAGCTCCGTTTTTATGAACCCCTCAGTAAAGACCATGGTGTTGTCCCCTTCTGCTGCCTCCAATAAACCATGAATGTGATTGTTCCTTCTTTAGTGTGCCTCCAGATCTGCAAGTTGTGTTTGGAGATGCTAAATGCCCAGATGGAAATGCCTAAACAGCTCCGCCCCCTCTAACCTGTCAGGTCTAGTGCACCCACCTGTCCCACAGCTCTGATCATCTGGTCATCTGCTTCTGAAGGTCCCTGACTCTGGTCTCAAACTGAGAGCTGACAGATCCTTCTCTGTAGCAGGTCCAAACCTGTGGACTGATCTACCACCACATGTCAGTCTCCTTCCCTCGCTGTCTTCAAGTCTCATTTAAAAACACACAACTGCTGCCTTGCCTTTGGGTCTGAGTGAGATGGTTCAAAACCTCACTGTGTATCATAACTGTGTTCTACATGTGCTGTAAATATAAACGCTCTGTCCTGTTGTGTGTGTCTGCTGTGCAGCACTTTGGTTGGCCTGGTGCTGTTTAAAGTGTTTTATAGATAAAAGTGGTTTGTTCTGAAAACCTTGAAAGTTTTAAATTGTTTTCTTCAACAGGTGACAACTAAAGTCAAACAGGTGAAGGACAGCGTTAGCCAGACCTCAGGTGAGTAGTTAGTCTTATGGTTTGTCCAACCATACAGGACCTCTCTATCACTTTAAACAACGCCAACACTTTATTTTGAAAAATGCACAAATAAGTGATGTTTTATAGCAGCGAGTGTTCAGGCAGCTCCACATGGTCACAGAGGAAACATGAAGCACCTGTCTGAACATGAGACAAAGATCAAACCCTGCACATCTGCTGACAGTCCCATCATCTGCTGCTGTTCACAGGTCTTGTGAAGCTCTCGGACTTAAAGGGCCAGCTTCTTCCTGTGAGGTCACTTCCTGTGGATGACAGCATATTGATGTCAGGTGTGAGAGGGGATCATGAAGAGGAAGAGGAGGAGGAGGAAGTCACTCCTGCGGTCCGAAGGAGGAACAGGAAGTCTTCTGCAACAGATGGTGGGGACGAGAAAGTCAGAGGGCGTCGGCAAAGAGATTTTGATCCAACTGCAGTGGATGAAGAGGAGGCGGAGCCACAGGAGACCAAAGACAAACCGGTCCTTGCAGTGTGGACTCAGAACCAGCAGAAACTGCTGGAACTGGCTCTGCAGCAGTTTCCCAGAGGAACTGCAGAACGATGGGACCGAATTGCCAAGGTGGTTCCAGGAAAGACCAAGGTGAGGCCCGAGACCCTGGTTCAGACTGCAGTACCATGTTCAGAACCTAGAACCAGTTAGACCAGACTGAAGGAATGTTTAAGACCTTAACACAAAATACTGTATCAGTCAGTCATCAGAGAGCTTCCAATACTGATCAATAACCTGATTATCAAAATACTGTATCAGTCAGTCATCAGAGAGCTTCCAATACCTTATCAATAACCTGATTAACAAAATACTGTATCAATCAGTCATCTGAGAGCTTCCAATACCTGATCAATAACCTGATTATCAAAATACTGTATCAATCAGTCATCAGAGAGCTTCCAATACCTGATCAATAACCTGATTATCAAAATACTGTATCAGTCAGTCATCTGAGAGCTTCCAATACCTGATCAATAACCTGATTAACAAAATACTGTATCAATCAGTCATCAGAGAGCTTCCAATTCCTGATCAATAACCTGATTAACAGGGACTAAGTCCTGATTAGTTAGTTGCTCATTGACTGGTTATTGATCAGGTATTGGTTGGTGTTTAATTGCTCATTGACTGGTTATTGATCAGCTCTGATCAGCTAATATTCCCTGACCTTTCAGTGAATGACCTTTGACCCTGTGTTGGTTGTGATTACAGGAGGAATGTATGATCCGTTACAAGATGTTGGCTGAACTCATTCAAAAGAAGAAGCAGGTGAAGAG
>NW_013953924.1:0-2127 GCF_001266775.1 Austrofundulus limnaeus | reverse complement strand
TTAGAGTTACATCATGACATGTAGAGTTAGTTACATCATGACATGTAGAGTTAGAGTTACATCATGACATGTAGAGTTAGAGTTACATCATGACATGTAGGGTTAGAGTTACATCATGACATGTAGAGTTAGAGTTACATCATGACATATAGAGTTAGAGTTACATCATGACATATAGAGTTAGAGTTACATCATGACATGTAGAGTTAGAGTTACATCATGACATGTAGANCTGGTTATTGATCAGCTCTGATCAGCTAATATTCCCTGACCTTTCAGTGAATGACCTTTGACCCTGTGTTGGTTGTGATTACAGGAGGAATGTATGATCCGTTACAAGATGTTGGCTGAACTCATTCAAAAGAAGAAGCAGGTGAAGAGTTGATGACCTCCAACCTTTGACCTCCTGACAGGTGAATGATCAGGTGACGTCAGGGATTCCTACTGTGTCACCTGCTCAGGTCACCTGACTTCATGTGCCTTAGCTCAGTTCAGCATGCAGCCAATCAGTGTTTTCACTGATCATTAAACAATATTTATTTTGTTTCAGTTTGTGTTTGTTTACAGACTGAATGAAAGTATAAGAAGTTATTTGTTTGTTTCAAAATAAATATCAGTTCAGATGGAGATCAGGTGATTAATTAAAGAAATCATTATTCTGTATTACTGATCTGGTCCTAATCCATAGTTATTGTTTTTATTGTCTGATTCTTAAAAATAAAATCCAGCTTTGGTTCTGGTTCTGTTTGGTTTCTATTTCTTTGAGTCACAGAAGAATGTTTTTATCCTGTTTTATCTGGACAGGTTGATCAGAAGCTCTGAGTGTTCAGGGCTCGTCTTTACACCTAAATGTCTTCAGTTTACTCCTTTTCATCCATCCATCCATTTTCTGTACACGCTTCTTCCTTTTCAGGGTCACGTGGGTCACTGGTGCCCATATCCAGCAGTCACAGTGCGAGGGGCGGGGTACACCCTGGACAGGTCGCAAGTCCATCACAGGGCCTTACTCCTTTTTTCAGGTTTAAATGTGAGTCATCAAATGTTTCAGACTGAGACTCACTCCTCCTGCTGGATGAGCTCCAGTAGGGTCTGACATGGGCCCAGACCAAAATACACTGCACCTCCCCCACCTGAGTCTGACTGGGACCAACCATGGAGTGTGTGTGTTTGTGTGTAGGAGGTGAGGAGAGTGTGTGTTTGTGTGTAGGAGGAGGTGAGGAGAGTGTGTGTTTGTGTGTAGGAGGTCAGGGAACAAGCTAAATTTTAGCTCTGACATGTAAAACCTTTAAAGCTGAGTTTTAAAAAAATCAGATTTTCTGTGTTCATGATGCTTTGTTTATAATTTACAGACAGAGTTCCATCATGACATGTAGAGTTAGAGTTACAACATGACATGTAGGGTTAGAGTTACAACATGACATGTAGGNATTGATCAGGTATTGATTGATGTTTAATTGCTCATTGATTGGTTATTGATCAGGTATTAATTTGTGTTTAATTGCTCATTGACTGGTTATTGATCAGGTATTGATTGGTGTTTAATTGCTCATTGACTGGTTATTGATCAGGTATTTATTGGTGTTTAATTGCTCATTGACTGGTTATTGATCAGGTCTTGGTTGGTGTTTAATTGCTCATTGACTGGTTATTGATCAGGTCTTGGTTGGTGTTTAATTGCTGATTGACTGGTTATTGATCAGGTCTTGGTTGGGGTTTAATTGCTCATTGACTGGTAATTGATCAGGCATTGATTGGTGTTTAATTGCTCATTGACTGGTTATTGATCAGGTATTAGTTGGTGTTTAATTGCTCATTGACTGGTTATTGATCAGGTATTGATTGGTGCTTAGTTTCTGATTGACTGATAATTGATCAGGTATTGATTGGTGTTTAATTGCTGATTGACTGGTTATTGATCAGGTATTGATTGGTGTTTAATTGCTGATTGACTGGTTATTGATCAGGTATTGATTGGTGCTTAGTTTCTGATTGACTGGTTATTGATCAGGTATTGATTGGTGCTTAGTTTCTTATTGACTGGTAATTGATGAGGTATTGATTGATGTTTAATTGCTCATTGACTGGTTATTGATCAGGTATTGGTTGGGGTTTAATTGCTCATTGACT
>NW_013953923.1:63360-63579 GCF_001266775.1 Austrofundulus limnaeus | reverse complement strand
TGTGGGTGGCCCGCTGGCCGGGGTTGCTGCTGGGTTCCGGGGGGTGGACGGCTAGGGGGGTACACTTGGTCGCTGGTGGTGTGGTGGGGTGGTCATGGGTGTGGCTTCTCTGCAGCAGGGGGCTGGCCAGGCGTCTTGGTGCGGCCCGGGCCGGGCCTTGGCTATCTGCACCTCTCCACCTCAGAATGATTGGGTCTACCTCCTGGGTTCGGGTGTGTG
>NW_013953923.1:60154-62360 GCF_001266775.1 Austrofundulus limnaeus | reverse complement strand
GGATCGCACCTCTTGGAGCATTGAGGTTGGTGGGGGTGTATTGGGGTCTGGGGGGTTGGGGGGGTTCTTGGGCGCTGGCCACCGGGGGTTCCGGAGTGGGAGTGATGCTGCTCTCGCTCTGGGGAGGGCCTTGGTGGTTCTGGGGGATGTCTTCTGGTGGCTGCATGTGGGCCCTCGGGTAGTTTGTAGTGGTGATCATGGGTCGCTGGTCCGGTTGCCTGGCCGTGCTGGGGTGGGCCCGGGGTGGGCGCGGGGGGCTTGGGGCTCTGGAGGCGTGCCGCCCCTGGGCTGTGCTGGGCTGGGCTCTATTTTCTCTTCACTTAAAAAAAGAAAAAAAGTCACAGATGATGAAGAAATAAATAAATATTTAGTTTCGTTTTCTACTGAAGTGACAAAAAAATGACTGAGAGGATAAAACAGCGACACGCAAAAATAAAGTTAAAGTAAATATTAGCAAATATAATTTATAGGGACTAAAGTGATGAATATGTGTGTTTTTCCGTGTGTCGATTTGTCGGAGAAATGATGTGCATTTGCAACAGTGAATTCATCTTTGCGCTGTGCGCACAGCAGTCCATCTTTTTTCAAACTGTTAAATTAGTAGCCTGAATCTCGCCATGTCCTGGTTCATGAGGGAAAAAGCTTTTAACTCTGTGTGCATTATGTTAATAAGAGTGTGTTTTTGCGAGATGTGCGGGACACAATCTTAAACCAGCAGGAGCTCAGATAGAGAGGGGGAAAAAGTGACGCGCAAAAGGAAAGTTAAAGTAAATATTAGCAACAAATAGCTTATATTTATGTAAATTTACATTCAACCTACACAATATATTGTTACTGATTACATATTATTAGTAAAAATATAATAATTCCGGGATCTGTGTCAATGTCCGCCCCGCCAATTTTTATGTTCAGGAGCCGCTACTGTCAAGGGTCGTTTAACACACCCTTCTTGCACTCACTAGCCTGGGGCTGTTACATAGGAGAGAACATAACATTACTAAAAAATTAAGATGGGTGTGGGGGTGGGGGGGTATAAAGCTTCTCTTACCTAGCGTGCAGCACCCGCAACCACGGTAGTGTGAACCAGGAGACAAGTGGGAACCCCCCCCCCCCCTATACAAGAACAGCGAGCTCACAGGCCAATCAGAAACAGGCACTTGTGTGGTACGTTCAAAGCCGCACGGGCATACTGCCACATTAGGTTATAGTTGACGCAACGCACAGGGCGCGAGGGGATTTGTGTCAAAAGTTACGCAATCGTGGCATCCCCGCCCCCCACGCTTTGTGTCCTGACGCGTGGTCGTGCACCTCAGAAATTTTGAAGCTCCGCAAAGCTGCGCACCACTCGTCACGAAGGTGCTCTCGCTGAACAGGTCAAAATGTACCGGCATCTGTATGATCCCTCCATGAGAGATCATAAAAACCACTAGATGGCACAAAACTCATGGAAGCAACGGCTTTAAAGAAAGATGAGTTAATATGCCGGACGACATGGAAAAATATATGCGACCGGTTTGTGTTCCTGGAGGAAACAAACCAGTGTGGCTCTCTCAGTCCGTGAAGCACAGAGAAGCAGATAATATGGAAAAAGATGTAAATATTGTTACTTTTTTATGTGTGACATCAAGCGTTTCTTCTTCTACACTCTTCCAGACTTCTTTTCTGCTGGTTTGGCACCATACTGCCATATGTCGGTGACAGAGGAACAGCGATAACATGAACGTCAACTATGTTTTCACACAGCGCGCGGCTCAGGAGCATGCCCACTCCGCAGAACTTGTGCAACAACTCAAAGCGCGACTATAACCCAGCCTTATTGCGCTTGATGCGCCGCAGCACTTCCCGACTGTGCTTGAGGCGCGTCCACCATAGACTTTGTATGTAAACCTGATGCTCCTGACGCTGAAATCGCATTTGGTGTGAACGCACCGTAATTCTACGTAATGTAGGTGATGAAAGTGGACAAGTTCTAAAGACCCTTTACTTCAAGTTTTGAAGGGAAAATTTGGAGTTTAGATACAATGGAAGTCAATGAAAGTTTTTTATACAGTTTGTGCACTCCGGGGGGACATGAGAGAAAACAGTAAGTTTTACAGTGTCTGCCACTGGGTTACATAAGAAACTGTATGTAAAGTATAACATTTGTAAAAATAGGATATGTTTGTTTACAAAGTTGAAATAGTTAAAAAGTTAGCGAATGAAATTC
>NW_013953923.1:53581-59154 GCF_001266775.1 Austrofundulus limnaeus | reverse complement strand
TGTATTATTATTATTTCATATTATAATAAACTTGTACCAAACCCTGACACACATACCACCACCACTATCACACACAGGTTGTTTTTTCTATCCTCGAGGAGACTTTGCATTGAATTTCATTATTTTTTCAGTCCTTCCTGACCCTAATTCTAACCTAAACACAGTACATACCTTCGTCATATACCGAACCCCACCCCACCCAAAATCAGAATCCATACACATGCTGTGGTCCCGTTCAGGAGCGTTGGGTCCCCACAAGGCTGTTTTTCTGGAAAATTCATTGTTTATTGTTTAACTTTATTCATTTCATAAAAAAAACTAAATTTTGTATACAATAAAAATAAAAAAAATGTGAATACAATGAAATGAAAGGAAGCAGAGAGAAGAATCAAAATCTTATAACATCTGCCACTTATTTTTTTTAATTTTATTTACCGTTATGTTACCAGGCAAATCCCATTGAGATCTCAGATCTCTTTTTCAAGGGTGGCCTGGGCCTGATGGCAACCTATTGTACATGTTTTTGTGTTGTGGGGGAAACYGGAGTACCCGGAGAAAACCCACGCAAGCACGAGGAGAACATGCAAACTCCACACAGAAAGACCCCAGGTCCGAACCGGGGATCRAACCCAGGACCTTCTTGCTGTGAGGCGTCTGTGCTAACCACTGAGCCGTCGTGCCGCCATATTTCTTCCAACAACAGTAATCTTTAGTTAACAAAATAAAACAAGAACATCAAATCTTTCTAGAACAACAAATTATATGGTTACACATTATACAGTTTCATTTTTTCCACAACAATCCAACCTTTATCATTCTCTTGAAAATGTACTTTGATTTGGTACTTTTCTCATCATTTTCCAGATTATTCCACAATCGGACTCCTTGGATTGAGGTGCACCATTCTGAATAAATTTACCTGCAACATATATTGGAGTTGTACTATGCATTGAGACAAGCACGGGCAGTGTCAGTTTTGAAATGCAGGGCTCACCAGAAAAAGTGTGATGTGGTAGCGAAAGGGAATTTTCAGGCTGACAGAGCAGCAAAATTGTGTGCTGGTTATGAGAAAAACAGTCAGATGGTTCAGGTGGAAGGAGGAGGTGCTTCTTGTAGTTCTGAGGAGGACATTTTGCAGAAAAAATTTGATGTTCAGACTATACTGGAGTTGCAAACTAATGCTGCCTTTTCAGAGAAACAACTGTGGCAGGACAGAGGGGCCAGACGGGATGCTGAGGGCATCTACAGAAACCATGAGGGAAAGATTGTGGCTCCTGAAACTCTGGTGAACCTGTTGTGTCAGAAGGCTCACAGTAGGGGGCATGGTTCCGGTGCTAAGATGCTTGACATGATCACTCAGGTTTGGTGGCATCCTAATATCAGAGCAATTTCTAAGTATTTTGTTGAGATGTGTGAAATCTGTTCCAGACATAACCCGAAGGGGATGCTGAAGGTTGGTCTCGGTGCGTTCCCGGTTCCTGCGGCTCCGTGGAAGGTGTGAATTGATTTCACAGACATGGGAGCTGACAACAGGGTTCAGGGTAAGAGATTTATGCTCGTTTGTGTCGACACGTTTAGTGGATGGATTGAAGCGGTGCCGACTCTCATGGAGAAAGCATCTGAGGTGGTAAAGTGGTTGTCTCATGAGGTCATTCCAAGGTTTGGTGTACCTGTAGTCATAAGATCTGATAATGCTAGGCATTTTTCAAATAAGGAACTGCAAAAAGTGGAGAAGATGTTTGGGATCAAGCATCAGTTTGGGGCAGTTTTCCATCCTATGTCCCAGGGCAAGGTTGAGCGAGCAAACAGGACGCTGAAGGAAAGTTTAGCTAAGGTGTGTGCAGACACAAAGTTGAACTGGGTAGAAGCTTTGCCTCTTGTTTTGTTTAATATTAGATGCAGTCCAGGGGGGAAACTGAATGTGAGTCCGCATGAGCTTTTAACAGGGAGAAAAATGCCGTGCCCGCTGACGACCATGCCTTCAGAATGTAACACTTTACAAATGCAGCATGATTTGATGTCAGAATACATAACGAGGTTGAGAAATACTGTCATGAGTCTGTCCCAACAAGTGGTGGGTGTATTGACACGAGACGACAGCGATCCCTGTGAGATTGTCAATCCAGGGGATTGGGTGCTGAGGAAGGTGGCACGCTTTGACTGACGTCAGCCGAGGTGGCACAGACCATTTCAAGTTGCGGGACAACATCTAACTGTGTGAAGGTGTGGTTGTCTGGGACAAAGTTGAGTAATTGGATTCATAAAACACATTGCTGCAAATCTGTTGTTTTAACAAAAAAACCTCAGAAACACATTGAAAAACAGTTGGGTGAACTGAATGCTCCTTTTGAAATATGGAAACACAGCTGCTGAATCTGAGTATCAACCTCCATATAATTTAAGGAGTAAGAAATATTGTTAAAAAAATAATAACTGAAGCCATCATATGAGATTGATCATGGCTTCCAGGAGGAAATGTCTGTTTTTATTTTATTTATTTATTTGCTGTTTTGAATTAACATGTGGGATGCAAGACACAGGAAAAAATGATGAAAAGCACACTAACCTGACAACTAACCTGACTGGCCTAATCCATGACAACATGACTGATCTGCCCTCTTATGATGATTTTGTGTTTGAAAAAAATGCATAATCTCTCAAACAGGGATCTGCTGGAATTTTTTGAAAGGCAGAGGGATAAGAGTAGATATGCATTATGAGGCTTATAAATTTACCTTTGTGGAGGGGCAAACTGCTCCCATTTTCTTTGATCTGTGCTCTGTCATTGGGTGTGGTTCAGAGCGGGGGGTTTACCAATCACCAAGAGTATATGTCTACTGCATATGACTAAACTAATGTCTTATTTGAACAAGGGCTTTGGGTGTGGTTATCAGTTAGGAGGATGGGGAAAGATTACTTTTCAGGACAGATTAGACATTAGGAGAGACCAAGTTAAAGGGGGCCTGTGTAATAACGATTCTACTTGTAGCCCTATGTTTCTGACTTTGAGAAATCCACAGGTGACAGATATTGGATTTCTGTTGATGGGGCTGGTGGTGAGAGGATGAGACCCAGTTGGTAAAATCTATATTCATGTGGTGCAGCTTAACGACTTGGAGCTAACAGTTGATGTGGGCTCTAGTGAGGAACTTGTTGTAGACACGGGGGTTACTCAGACTAATTATTGGTTGAGATTTGTCAGAAATGCGACCAGTCAAGCAAAATTGTCAAATTGTGTGGGATGTGCGGAAGCAAGGCTAGCACTATTAACGATTCCATCACCTCTGAGTGACTCTTCAACTTTTTTGTATGTTGCAATTGTATATTACTGAAAACCCATCAGTTCAGTGTAAATATTTAGAACACTTCTTTCCTATGTCTACAAAAACAGATGTGCCTACGGTGTTCAAGGCGGTGGAGGGCAGTTTCACTTGTTTGGCCAGAAGGGGGCGGCAGAGGAACATGGATGTTGAACAGCTGAATGTGACCTGGCGTAAACAGGTGATCAATGTGTCATTGTGGGAGAATGCAACAATGTTAAATGTGTCTAGGGCGGATGCATTTTGGTACTGTGGTAATAATCGTTTGTTAAAGGTGTTGCCAGCAGGTTGGAGTGGGCTGTGTGAGGAGGTGTCCCTGGTCTCGCCGGTCAGGTTTGTGAATATCACGATTGATGAATTGCTGGAACATCGGGCTCTCTTGGATAAGCAGGTTGTTAACTTGAACCAGGTTAAACATGAGTATGACATATAAGAAAGCAGTCCAGTGTACATTGATGCTATTGGGGTGCCGGGGGGGGGGGGTTTCCCATGGGTTCCCACGGGTTCCCACTGAATTTAAATAGATTGATCAGGTGGCAGCTGGCTTTGAAAGCATTTTACCTTGGATTATCCTTAACAAAAACGTGGATCGGATCAATTTTATTCATTTTTCTTTGCAGAGGATTAATAATTTGACCAGGGATGCCCTTCAGAGTGCGCATGAGCAGTTGGCTGCAACGTCTTTAATGGCTTATCAGAATCGCATTGCATTAGACTATTTATTAGCAGAACAAGGTGGAGTGTGTTAATTTTTGGGTCATCTTGTTGTACATTTATTCCTGAAACACTGAAACTTATGGGTCATTTACAAAGGCTATTAAAGGGCTGCTGTCTGTGGAGATGAACAATTTCTCAGGGGCTGCCACACAGATGGAGGGATGGTTAATGAAGATCTTTGGAGGTTGGAAAAATCTGATGTCTGCGATTGCCATGCTATTGGTGATGATGGTGGTAATACTAGGTTTTTGCTGTTTGTGTGGCATCCCTCTGGCTAGAATGTTTTTTGCTTGAGGACCATCTCCCAGACTGTTCGTAATACCTTACACCAACATCCCACCATAGAGTACCAGATGGTACAGACCACGGACGCCGCTCCAGTGCCACCAGTACAATATCCATATGGTGCAGATGACGACTGATCTGGAGACCAAGGCCCTGAAAATGATTATTCTAGCTGACATTTTTAGATATAGAATGATAAAACTGAAATAGTTACACTCACGTAGTCGGACATGATTTTTGTAGGTAAACGAGTCAATGGTAAATTATTTTTGTAAAATGTTGTTTGATTTTCCTTTATGTTTTTCATTATTGATTCTTCTTATAGAAGGGACACACTAAGCAGGATATGTTTAGAACCATTTTAGCATTTTGGTTGATTTGTTTTTACTGTTCTTTGTATGGTTTAGTTGTTGATGACCTAAGGTTAAATCATAATATGCAGGGATGTTGTTAGTAACCAGGTCAGTCTGCCACGGAAGACATGGGGAGATGGAACAGTGGTGAGGACTTGTTCCCGATGGTAGGCCATGTTCTGGAACATCTGGCCTCGAAAGAATAAACACAGCTGACCTGGTTGGTATTTGATGATAGTTCAGTTTATGTTTTCTATTTTGTTGATTGGGGTGGAATAAATGGATCACATTACTTTATATCAGGAGTGGGATGTTAGAAATTTTCCACGTTGTGCTGTATCGGTTAGGGTAATTTGCATACACATTTGTGCCTTATTGCGAACATATAGATTATTAAAAATTTCTTATTTTTGTTCACATGATTTGGTCATGTGAACAGGGGGATTGAAGAAATTTAAAGTTAGTAGAGGTTAGTACTGATGTTAAAAGCACAACACTATATTCTTAGGTTTTCCTTTTTGTAATGTTGACAGTGTTTAATCTATTATGTTTTGATTGAAATAGGTTCAGTTACATGTCCGAAACATCTGTGACAACACATACTGTACCATATTTTTCAGACTATAAGGCGCACAGGACTATAAGCCGCACCCACCATTTAAAAAAAAATCCGCGAACATTAACATATAAGCCGCACCGGACTATAAGCCGCACCCCCAAAATAAAAAAAAACAGTACACCCAAATTTGCCATCAAAAAAGTGAATTCAACATCAAAACATAAACAACAAATTAGGAATTAAAGTTTGGAGAAATACGGTTCATTTAACTGACCTTATTTTGGTAGTTTTCTTTAACAGTTTCTGGTCCAACAAAACGTCTCATTCATCGTCCTCCGG
>NW_013953923.1:51079-52581 GCF_001266775.1 Austrofundulus limnaeus | reverse complement strand
GTATAAGCCGCACCGGTCTATAAGCCGCATGGTTCAAAGTTCCGGAAAAAAGTCGCGGCTTATAGTCCGAAAAATACGGTAATTAAACGTTGGGATGACATTAGCTGAGGATTTTGTCTGAATACCTGTGATTCAGCTGTAGTTGAGTAGGGGGCGAACACATGCATTGAAGAAGGTTTATAAATACATGAACTTCCTGTTTTTCCGGCCAGTGTTGGTTTCCTGTCTGCTTCAGCGACAATAAACCTCACTCAGATCCAGAGTTCTGGTGTTGTACGGTTTAATTCCTTCTATAAATCATTTTATTCAACAATTGTGTTTTTAAATATCGACTTCAGTTTGTTGAATATGAATTTTCTTCATTCTTCAATTCTTTCAAACATGTTCCAAATTTAGGTTTCATGAACATCTCTGTCCCCTTAAGATTATAATAGCTATCTCTCTCGAGTTTTATATCATGTTATAATGTTATACTCTCATAAAAACCCCGCCCAAAGCCTTGCTTTGACTCATTCGTGCATGTTTGAGAAATACTGCAGCGTTTTTAGGAAGCCATGCTGAGGAGCAAAACGACAGGAGGGGACCAGAAACGCCTTTGGGATCTGTCTTTAAGCCGAAGTTCCTCATGGCAGAGTGCACCCCCTCCCCACCACCTCACACACCCTGCCCATGACTTCTGCAGGCTATCGGGTGAAAGTGAAGGTGAAACCTAACTGTTTCCTGAGCTCTCAACATGAGTTCTCATTCAGTGAAGCTGTTTTCAGATTAAAAATACATTTGAGGAAATGTATTTTCAGATGCCAAGTAAACTGCATCATGCACCCCCCCCCCCGGCACCGAAATGGGAAAAACAGAAGCAGAAGTTGGTTCTTAAAGGTATCATATCATGCTTTTAAATCCTTATTATTCACATCTAAATCATTCACTTATGGTCTATTTAAAATTAAACTGCAACGGTTTGGTCTTAATTCCTCATTTTTGTTGCTCCACAGACTCCTTGCTTTCCTTGCTTTACCCCTGTTCTGAGTTGCGCCTCAGAGCAAGCTGTTTTGGTGTGGTCTCTTTAAATGCAAATGAGATATTTCACACCCCGCCCCCTCCAGGTCCCTGAGCATTCAACTCCACCCCATTTGGCCATGTTTGTAGTTTCATAGCAAAAACACAGTTATCTACCGACTAAAAACTGTTTTTAAGATAAAATAAGAAAAGATAAAACTTTATTGATCCCACAGTCAGGAAATTTGCACATTACTGCAGCTTAATACAAGAGAGGCTRAGAAGAATAATGAAAGATTAATGAAAGATAACAAACAAAACCCCACAATATACACATGTGATGTATAGTAATGTACCAATGCACATGTACACATATACATAAACACATATGCTTATTTATTTACATATATACACCGTAAAGTACAGTACAACATAAGTCTCCTATTAAAACCAGGTAAAGACCCAGTACTACCTACAAGTTATCGTCCCATTTCCCTTATTAATGT
>NW_013953923.1:47014-48778 GCF_001266775.1 Austrofundulus limnaeus | reverse complement strand
AGCGTTGGCTGCGATTTTGAAGCTGAAATCGCGTTCGGTGTGAACGCACCATAACTCCAGGGCTTTAATGACAGAAGTACTCCCAAACACACCTCATCATCTTCTACACAAAGACTTCAGAGATGGTGTTAGCAAAGCACAAATTCAGCCACTTTTCCTTCTCCAGAAAACACTAATTGGAAAGTGACATGATGATGTACTGACAACATTGAATGTAAGAATTTATGGACTTTATTGATAAACAATTAAAACGTGTCAAATTACGTTTATGGTTTTGATAACAATAATTTTACCTAAAATACAATATTATATATGTTCAATAGCTTTTTCTGTATGTGAAATGCATTGCCTTCATAAAATATGTTAGCAACAGAAGATAAAAATCGGAGCAATAAAATCAAATAAATTTATCACCTACATAAAGTTCAACTTGCAATGAAATGTTTTTATGACAAAAATTGAAGTTTAAAAGTACACAGAACACAGTAAAAAAATCCTGATTTTTTTTTGTAAAATGAAATGTGACCCATCACATCGAAACAAGGATTAAGTCCAAAAGTGATAAATGGAGAAAAAGGCAAATCTTGTGTTTTGACTAAAATGTTAACAAAAATTGCATTGGTCAAAATATAATGAATAAAAGCCTTATCAATGTGTCAATTGAGTGAATTGTCTGAAATATAATCATAAAACAAAATTTTGAAGCACTATTTTGAACAGTAGCATCAAAAAAACTGATTTTGAGGAAAAACGCCTTGTGAGCTAGCAAAGTGTTGGTTTTTTTTAGCTGGGAAATCTCAATATTCAAATATAATTTGAGGTTTCCTCTTTAAAAGGACATCAAAAATTCCTTATTGAAATGATATCAAATTAGGATTCAGACCAAATATTTATGTATTATTGTAACCAACAAGACAAATTGTGTCATAAATATGGATTTAATTATGATATCAGAATGATCCAGGTATCAAAATGTAGCTTTTAAAGCCAAGAATCTGAAAATGTAATTAGGTCATTTTGACCAAATTCCACTTAATCCTCAGTTTGATATGATGGGTCACAAATATGCAACCTCATCACACTGAGTCATATTGTCCTGCATGTCCTTTCTGCGAGATGTGTGGAAGTATGTGTGATCCTGTTGTGAAGGGTCCTCCCACTGGGTGTGGAATGAGTTCAGAGGTGGTGTGAAGATGTGGCATCAGGATGTGTAGTGAAGACGCATGCATCAGGAGGTGGTGTGGAGATGCTGGCCTTGTCTGGGACAACTGGAGATGAGTCCACAGCAGCACAGTCTGGAAAACATCAAGAACATTAAAATGTACACAGTCTTTGCATAGTAGAAACAGTAAAGTGTCACTTATTTTTGTAATTTTTGTTTAATATTGTGAGGAAAATTTTCTCATTCAACACTTCCATACATCACATGCCCTTGTGACATGACTTTGAATAAGGGAGATATAATTAAAGTATGGATGATTTTGATTTATTGAAATCAAGTTGGCATACTAAAAGTGACTAATGTGGTAAGACTTACTTAGGGTTTCAGGAGTACTGATAGGCTTTGCTCTGCCTTCTCCTTTCTTGAACTTGGGAAAGAATAATCTACATGGGCTCTCCAGATGAGGTAGTTGCCTGCAGATGTGCATTTTCATTGAAATGCATTGCAGCCAGGTACAGTCTAGTTAAAATAGCATAAAAGAATATTACATGTTAGTTTGAAGTTGCACCATTAACACACAATATTTTGAATAACGAAAAAAG
>NW_013953923.1:44997-47004 GCF_001266775.1 Austrofundulus limnaeus | reverse complement strand
ACACTGAGTCATCTTGTCCTGCACGTCCTTTCTGTGAGATGTGTGGAAGTATGTGTGATCCTGTTGTGAAGGGTCCTCCCTCTGGGTGTGGGCTGGGTTCAGATGTGGTGCAGAGGGTGGTTTGAAGATGTAGCATCAGGGCGTGCAGTGAAGACGAGCCTCAGGAGGTGCTGTGGAGATGCTGGCCTTGTCTGGAACAACTGGAGATGAATCCACAGCACAGTCTGGAAAACATCAGCAACATTAAAATGTATACAGTCTTTGCATAGTAGAAACAGTAAAGTGTCATTTATTTTTGTAATTTTTGTTTAACATTGTGAGGAAAGTTTCTCATTTCACACATCACATGCCCTTGTGACATGACTTTGAATAAGGGAGATATAATTAAAGTATGGATGATTTTTGATTTATTGAAATCAAGTTGGCATACTAAAAGTGACTAATGTCGTAAGACTTACTTAATTTTCTTCTTAATCTTAATTTAAAACAAAACAAAACAAAAAAACATTTATTAACTAAGCCTTGTCTGAAAAGGCTGTATAAAGTGCTGCCACACAGGATTTCTTTTTTCATCCCTTTCTAAAAAAATTAATAAATAAATTCATTACTTATTTTTTCTCGTGCTAAATATTCTCTTTTTATTTGTATATTAATGATATTGATATATATTGTGTCATAAAATGACTATGTTCCCAGCTTTTTTGATGCAAAAACAGCAACACAGAGAAAAAAAGGAGAGACACACATCCATCTTGCTATCCTTATGAGGACTTCATACACACAGTGCTCACAGCTTCTCTGCCTCATTCTGCTGCTCCCGTTTTTAACACCAGGCAAAAAATGCATTTAAAACAGCTGACGTTAACTTTAGATCACAGTTTGAAACGCTCCAGCATTTTTAAAAAGAAAAACAACACGGACATGCTGATTACAGTGCGGGGCGAAAGTGAAAGTAAAACATGGTGCTGAGCACCCGTTCGGAAAAGAAACAAACACAGCTGTTCTTTCTCCCCTCATATTCTGACACAGAGGGTAGAACAAGCTAAATTAGACAGTTAAAACACATTTACAGTTCATAACGCATCCTTGTTGTTGTATGTAACATTCATCCTGTGTTGTCCGCAAGCATTTTCCACTCTGTTGTGGGTCCATTTCCTTGAAAAATAAAACTTAACCAGGCACTTTGAAGAGGCTCTGACGCTGGTAGTCTATGTAGATAATAATGTGGGTTTACACACCCCAGAACTGAACATTTTGACTTCTGAACTTGCATATTCGGCATGACGCTATGAACTACAAAATCACACAGCGAGGAAAAAAATGGCGGACTATGAAATCCAGATGGCCGGAAATAAATTACCATAAATTGTAGTTCCAAAGAAAATATTGTGACGAAATAAACAATGAATCGAAATAAGCAACAGCAGATTTTGAAGAAACTGAAAAATTTGACCCATAAAAAATATAAAAATATCTTTGCAGTAACTGGACAGAATAAATAAATGTTTTCTACACTCCTAGACATTATAATTGCACAAAAATAGTTTGTAAATGCAAAAAAAGTGCATTTAACATGATATGTCTCCTTTAAAAAGACAGAGGCCAATTTCAAGGCGTTTAGAAGAGGAAGTGATGAGAAGATAAGTTTATTTTCTATTTAAACATAAAAACAGCATTTTAAAAACAGCTAAAGGTGACAGTTACTGTATTGTGGTATAGTTTTTAAATATTTGCCTGAGAAACACATAATATTGGCCCTTTAAGGTTAAGAAGGGGAAAACACAACCAGTCACTTACTGTACATAAACCCCCCAAAATACTGACTGGAATCTGTTGATCAGCAGTCTATCCCAGTTGAAGGGAGGGAGAAATGTGACGATCAAAACTGTGCAAGACATTGAGACAGAGGTCCCAAACATGACTGATGCTGTGCAAACTGCCTAGAAGTCTGCCTATCCTGAGAAAGTCTGGAGGCCCTCAAAGCAGACAGTTTGATGGACTCCAGAC